>NC_133650.1:197070272-197235644 GCF_009905375.1 Apium graveolens
CAGTGCCTCATCTTGCTCACGCTCGAACATCTCTGGGTCCTCTATTTCATGAGCCTACACATTAAACGAGCTAAGTTACTTTCATGATACTTATAAGGGTTCCCGTAAGGGTTTTAACTGTTAGTGCTACTTTAAGTAGTCCGACTATGAACTTGGCAAGAGTTCTTATTATCTTTGTGAGTTTATTATTATATCGTCGCATCATCTCTGAGGTTTATAACGCTTAGCTCTGATACCATTTCTATAACACCCCCAGATCCGGGGTCGGGGATCTGGGTCGTCACGGTCTTTCTTTCCACAATATCACTTAACTTAATTAATAATAAATAACCTCATGATGTGACCCCAAACTAACACACACCACAACACGTTATAGTCTCAGAGATGAAATTGAAATAAGTACAAGTCCTTGAATCCATAATTTAAAAGTTATTACAACCCAAAATGATTACTTGATAAGTTTACAGTTAATTGCCATTATCTGCCACAAGTTATAATTATACATAATTGATTCCCAAAAGTAGAATTCCTGATCTACAAATAGATCTACCTCTACAACTATAACAGCTACGATATCAACGGGAAGACGCAGGACGCTTCCCACGCGCTTGCGCTGGGTCTGCTTGAGTCTGGCCATCTTTCCTAACTGTTGTTGTGTGATGAAGAAATGAAGCAAGAGTGAGCATTACAGCTCGCAAGATAATATATAGTGTAAACAATAATGCAAGTATCTAAATGGATAACTTACTAGAACCCTTTATCAAGTGTAAGGTAATTACTTACTGGATATAAGCTTAAAGGAAGATGAAGTTACCAATTACTTCACTATACTTATACCATTTTAGAAAACTACTTGAACTACCACTGTTCAAAGTATAATAAGTTTTCGAAGTTCATCCCATAGATGAGACCACAAGTTAAGACTTGAATAGATTCATTCTTTGAAATATTATTGAATGAAATGAAGTTACGAGGTACTTTATTTAGTCCCGATATATATATATCCACATATATATCTCTTATACATTTCCTGAAAACCTATGTTATGTATAGTATGAACAGAGTTTGCAATATTCAATGAATTTTGGAAAGAAAAGAATTTTGGCATAAACCCGATATCTTGCTGATCAGGCAAAGATACCAATAAGTAACATTTTCTACTAGTAGATGGATGAATCCCCCATCGGTCATCACCCTGGCCTCATTAGGACCTTGTGTTGGAACGCCACCCGGCCTCTTACGCGTTGATGGACTGCCACCCAGCCACTTACACTTTGATAGACCGTACCCCGGCCTGTCGCTTATGCCGACTCAATTAGATGGGCTTAGTTCCCGAACGTTGGGTATGTAATCAATTCATTTGTCAAAACAACAACCTCGTTGTGAATATAAAATACACCACAGAGCCGGATCCCTCAGGTTTTGAGCGAGTATTTAAATCCCTTTCGAAAGGAGGATCTTAAATATAAAAATGAGTTTTGGGATCCGCCCTAACTTTTAAAAATCATTTTGAAGACTCGAAAACATTTTTAAGAATGTTTGGAGTAATGCTGATTTAATAAAATAAATCAGTCTCAATATATTTAGAAAATATCTGAATATTATTATTTAAATAATATTTCCATAAAGAATAATCTTTACAAAAATAATTGAAGTAGAAGTTTTAAAACTCATACTTGAAATGAATATTAATAACCAAAGATATACTTATACGAAAGTATGATCTTTATTTGAATAATCGAAAATAAGTTTGATTATCGAAACATTATTCTTTAATAAAACAAAGAATATTATTTAGTAAATAAGTGGAGTCATAAGTCCTCGAATGAATATTTAAAATAATATTCATTAAATAGAATAAACAGAGTCGTAAGTCCTCGAATGAATATTCAAAGTAATATTCATTAAATAAAATAAACAGAGTCATAAGTCCTCGAATGAATATTCAAAATAATATTCATTAAATGAAATAAAGTTATCGAATAAACCTTATTCGATTAATAGTTTTGAAAACTATATATATATTTATATATATATATATATAAATATATATAATATACTCGGGAACATCGACTCCCGGTTTTAGAAAATATCCACCTTTGGGTCCCCTATACTAAGGGTATACGCAACTACTGCTTATCTCTAGCATAGGTATTATGCAACTATAAGCATTGGAATCAACAGATAGATATCAAGATTATGAAACAGACATGCATATATACCATATCAGCATGCTCCAATATATCGCAAGATTTGCTAATTAACCATCATACATCTATCACAAGATAATGCATATACATATATACATCACAACAACAGTATAACGGGTAGAAAACTTGCCAGAGTGACTGGGGGTGGTAAAAGTCCTAGGATGAGTCTGGTAACCTATAAACATCATATAAGTTGGAATTAAACCAAAGTCGCTTAAGAATCTATACTTTAACCAATTAGACCCTAACGTTCGCTTTTGCGCTTAACAATTCACTTAAGTCGCTCGAGTACCCTCGGCTCCACCATTTTTAATAAATTAACCATTAAGATTTTTAAGGTGATTCTTTCGCGAGTACCCTACCAATTGTCTAATCCACTTTACATAATTGTTTCATAATCCAATTAGTCATTTAAAGGCCTTAACCAATGTTTCAAAGTAAGGCGAGGGGTAATGGTTCGTTCGCGAAACGCCGTTACTTAAAATGGTCGTTTCTCCTAAACCGTACATCGGATTCAAGCGAACCACATATCAAAACGAAGCTCGTAACATGAACTATCTAATAATGGCAATGGTCAAAACCTAACAGTGAGTTCATGGGTCCTGATGGTAAGAACAAAAACAGTCTAAGGTAAATCTGGCATTACGACGACTATGTTAACACGATTACCAAAATTTAAACTACTCTAATCAACCACAAATCAACCACAAATCAACCACAAATCAACCACAAATCAACCATACAACCAAACTTCATCCAAATCCTATTAAATCAGTCCATTACTTCATGTTTTATCCATCTTATTCAATCACAACAAGAGCTACTATCTATACTTAAGGTTCATTAACCAATAACCAAGATTTACACTCAAACTCATTACAAATCCAACCAAACTCTAAATATACATGAATCATGCTCTCATGAACTTTAACAACAAAACCAAACCTAATACTCAAAGTAAAGTTAGGGTTTGGAGGGGTTATACCTTCCTTGGAGTGATTAGAGTAGCTAGGAAGCCTTAAGAAGCCTTGAGATAGCTTAGGAATGCTTGGATCTTAAAGGAAATCAAAGAAAATAAAGTTAGTAATCTTGAAAACACTATTCATCATCTTCTTCCTTGATTTATTGGAAGAGATTCATGAAGAAATAGAAGCTTAAACTCCTAGGATATGCTTATCTAATCATAAGGGACCTTGGGTAATTACCTTGCAAATTAACAAAGCTTGGATCTTGATTTTTGGAATTTTTTCTTCTTGAAAACATGAAAAAGCCGAGAGCTAGGTGTTCTTGGGAGAGTGTTTGCTTTGTTGAATGTTTTTGTGGTGGAAAATGAAGTGAATGGGATATTTGGATGATTTGTTGGTTAATTAAAGTGAGTGAAGTATGACTAAGCATGACATCATCTTGGTGACTTCATTATTTGCCACTTGTTATCACTTGGTGGTGGAAGCATCTTCTTATGCTAATCCTTGCTTAATTGCTTGATTATCATCCATAATCCTTGCACTAATCTCTCTTGAATTACTTGTCGTTTAATTATTTTGCGACTCGTTTATCGTTCGTTCTTGCTAATCGTTTGAGGGATCATATCCGTGATCTTATTACTTGGGTTCCCTTAACCTTTCTCAATATATTATATTCCTTTTATGATCCTCTCTTATAATCCTTGAATTTAAATCCTTTTAGTCATGTTACCTTATACTCAATTCTTTCGGTATCTGGTGGATTTTCGGGAAAAATCAAAGTGTTCGAATTTGGATTCTGACGATCTTTACATACACTTATATACCATATAGAGTACTAATAAGATCTCAGAATAACCATAAAAGAACCCCTACAAAGTGTGGCATGAAAAGTTTTCTTATTCAGCATAATCAGCAAAATCACTATTCATAAGGGTTACAAAAAGTCCAAAATTTTGGGGTTATTACACCTTATAACATCAAATAACTAAACTTTATGAAATCATTGCTCATTTAATCCCTGATTCTGTTACAGGCTCAAAACTAGTCCTCTTACATACCTTAATATACCTTTGTGATACCCATGAATTGCATTACGTTTTTATTCAAGTATTTCATCATCATTGATTATGATCCTGTTTTATTGAATTATATTGTTTATCATACTGAACTATTTTAGAATTGGATAGTTTTCTTGTGGACCAGATTCGTGGTCAGACCAGATTCGTGGTCGAGGTAGGCCAATGTGTGCCTTGGATCCAGTAATTAGAGCAGAGGTGCGTGCCTTGCTCGGGGTTAGTGCGTTACTGATCATCAGCCTAACCTTGGTTTTTAAAACTTAAAATGAATATCCAATTCTAATGATTGTTTAACAAGAAATTTGATTCCTCTGAATCATCTCGTTTGATCATTATTTAACCTCAGTTATTGTTATTATGACTTGCTAAGCTAGTTAGCTCACTCTTGCGAATCTTTTTATGCATTCTACAGTTAATAAGGATACGGTTGATAGCGAGGTTTTCCAGTTCAATATACGAGCTAGGATTCCAGATTGAGTTGGATCGAGCTAGCAGGAGCTTATTACGGTAGTGAAATAATAAGATTGTAAGAATAATTTTGTTGTGAATATGTTATGCACTTGATGATTACCTAAACAAAACATCTAAGTAGACTTTACTTAGTGAAATAATGTAGCACTCGACGGATAAGAATTATAGTCCCGACGGATAACTTAGTTTGAGTACCGACGGATGAGTAATTTATTATCCATCGAGTGAGTAGCTTATATAATGATAAGTTTGTAGCACAGTGTTGTATGCACCTTTGTATAGAATCTGTAGTAGCATATAAGTCATGTTGACTTTAACTAGATATGCAGTATAGGTTGATTAATTGTACATAAGCAATGTCTTGTAATTCTGTATAAGTGAAATGAAGTCAAGTGCCAAAATAGCTATCAACGGATGCTTAACAAAGCTTCGACGAATGATCAAATGACTTTCAACGGATGTTCAAAATAGCAGTCGACGGATGATCAAGTAAGTCATCGACGGATGATCTGAAAGTCGACGGATGATAATATCAAGATTCAAACATCAGTTGAACAGTGAAAGCTGACACACAGCCGTCGAGATTGGATACAAACATTGTGGAAGCCTATTAACTGGGTCATAGAGGACGAAAAGCAGCAAAGATCAAGACTGTTAGATTTTATATTTATTCAGTTCTTTTGACTTTGTAATCTTGGTAATATATATAAACCAAGAGAGTAGCAAATAGAAAATAACTAAGAAAACTAAGTTAGCTTAGAAACAAACACAGAGAAATCTTTGTAAGCACTATCTTTAGCATTTCCTGTGTTCTTAGTTGTTCTATCTTGTAAAAGCAGCTGTGAGCATTTCTGCACACAGAGTTCTCTCGATATATTAATATATATATCTCTGGTGGAATTGTTTAAATCCACCAGAAAGTTTTTAAAGACTCTTGTTTTTAATTACTCTTGTTTTGATTCATTAAAGTTTATATTCCGCATTGTGCTAATCAAAACAGATATATCTTTAATCGAGTTGAACATTTTTATTTCAAGAAAAAGATAAAGAATTCCATTCAACCCCCCTTCTGTAATTCTTGCTATATTATTAAGGGACTAACAATTGGTATCAGAGCAAGCTCTTAATCTACAAAGAGTTTAAAGATCAAAATAATTCAGCAAGATGAACAAGAAAGATGTTGGAATCAAGATTCCTTTTCTGGATAAAGATAATTACCATCATTGGAAGGTAAAGATGCATCTTCATATGCTTTCTCAAGATGAGGCCTATGTGGACTGCATAGAAAGAGGCCCTCATGTTCCAATGAGAGCTGCAACAGGAAATGAACCATCAGTTCCAAAGCCAAGGCATGAATGGTCTGATCCTGATCTTGAACAAGTCAGGAAAGATAAAAAGGCCATGAACACTCTGTTCAATGGTGTTGATGCAGATATGTTTGATAACATCATCAACTACAAGACTGCCAAGGAAGTTTGGGACACAATACAGATAATCTGTGATGGTACTGAGCAAGTAAGAGAAAATAAAATGCAGCTCCTGATTCAGCAATATGAGCATTTTCACAATGAAGAAAGTGAGTCACTCACTGACATTTTTAGTAGATTCCAAAAGCTACTAAATGCTCTTAAATTGCATGGAAGAGTCTATCAGACTAAAGACTCCAATCTGAAATTTCTCAGATCTCTTCCAAAGGAATGGAAACCAATGACAGTCTCACTGAGAAACTCACAAGATTATAAGGAGTTTACTTTGGAGAGACTGTATAGCATTCTGAAGACCTATGAGCTTGAAATAGAGCATGATGAAAGAATGGAGAGAGGAAAGAAGAAAGGAGGATCCATTGCACTAGTTGCTGAACTGGAAAAGGAGAAGGAAGTGAAGATGGAAGCTGTGGAATCAACTTCAAAGGCCTGTGAAAGCAAGGGTAAAGGGCTAGCTGCAGAAAGTGAAGATTCTTTGAGTCAAGATGACATGGAGGACATTGATGAGCACCTAGCATTCCTTTCAAGAAGATTTGCCAAGCTCAAGTTCAAGAAGAACTTTGGAGCTGCCAAGCCAAATAGAAACATGGTGGATAAGTCAAAATTCAAGTGTTTCAAATGTGGCTTGGCAGGGCATTTTGCAAATGAGTGTAGAAAGTCAGATTCTAGTTAGAAGAGATTTGAGTCTGTGGATTATAAGCAAAAATACTTTGATCTACTCAAACAGAAGGAAAGGGCTTTTATTACACAAGAGAATGACTGGGCAGCTGATGGTTTGGATGAAGATGAGGAGATCAGCTATGTCAATCTAGCCCTTATGGCCAAGTCTGATGAAACAGAGACAAGTTCCTCAAGAAATCAGGTAATTACTACAAACCTTGCACATTTATCTAAAGCTGAGTGTAATGATGCAATAAATGACATGTCTACAGAATTATATCATCACTTAAGTCCCTCACTAAAGAAAATGCTAAAATCAAAGAAAACAACTTATTTTTGAGTGAGAGGAATAATGTGCTTGAGTCTCAGTTTGTTGAGTTTGAGAAACTAAAAATTGAGTGTAGAATTGCTAAGGAGGAATTAACTGAGTCCTTGAAAAAGGAAGAAATTTTAAATAAGCAGCTCGATCGTGAACAGGAGGTGATTAAAGCATGGAAAACATCCAGAGATGTTCATGCTCAAATCACCAAGGTTCAAGGAATTGAGTCCTTTTGTGATGAAGCCTGGAAAAAGAATAAGGAGAAACTAGAACCTATTTTGGTAGATGGATTGCTGACAGATGTAGACTCGACGGATGATGAGGACTATCCGTCGGATAACAAAATGTGTTATCCGTCGAATGATAAAAATCCTCATCCGTCGGCTGTGAACAAACCCATCAGTAAAGCCAAATTAACCAAGCTAAATGAAATGTATGGGTCTGTTTCCAAGAACTTTGTTTCAGGGGAGTCAAGTCAAGCCAAGAAAGGGAAGAAGGCTAATGTTGGTCACATGACTATCAAACAGTTGAGTGACAGACTTGAGAAGATAGAGGTAACAACAGAAACTAAAAGGAAAAACAATAGGAATGGTAAAGTAGGGATTAACAAACATAACAACTACACACCTGACAAATATGCTCCTAGAAAAATCTGTGTCAAATGTGGTAGTGTAAATCATTTGTCTGTTAATTGCAAATCTGCCTTGCCTACTTCCATGTCTGTTCAGCCTCAATTCTCTAACATGAATGCCATGCCTCCTATGCCTGTTAATGCTATGCCTACACAGAACATGAATGCACAGTTTGCTAATATGCCATTTACACCTAATCCATATTATGCTGCATACAATATGCCTCAAATGCCATTTAGCATGCCTTACTGGAATAACATGTTTGCACCAAGCATGCCATTTCCTGTTAGCCTTAACATGCATAATAATTCTGTAGCATCCAGTGGTTTCAAAGGCCCAACCCAAATGACTAAGGAAGAATCTGAAATTCCTAAGTCAAATGAGTTAAAACCTAAGAAACAGAAGAAGAAAGCTAACAAGGCAGGACCCAAGGAAACTTGGGTACCAAAATCAACTTGATTTGATTTTGATGTGTGTAGGGAAACAGAAGGAATCTTTGGTACTTGGATAGTGGTTGTTCAAGACACATGACTGGTGATTCTACCCTGCTCACAGAGTTTAAAGAGAGAGCTGGCCCAAGTATCACTTTTGGAGATGACAGCAAAGGTTATACTGTGGGATATGGCTTGATTTCAAAGGACAATGTCATCATTGAAGAGGTTGCCTTAGTGGATGGTCTCAAACACAATCTGTTGAGTATCAGCCAGCTTTGTGATAAAGGCAACTCAGTAACCTTCAATAAAGAAACCTGTGTTGTGATTAATAATCAAAACAACAAAGTGGTTCTCACTGGTGTGAGAAGAGGAAATGTGTATCTAGCTGACTTCAACTCAAATAAAGCAGAATCTGTAACTTGTCTTCTCAGTAAAGCAAGTCAAGATGAAAGTTGGCTATGGCACAAGAAGCTATCCCATTTGAACTTCAAGACCATGAATGAGCTGGTAAAGAAAGAGCTAGTTAGAGGCATTCCTCTGGTGGAGTTTACAAAGGATGGACTGTGTGATGCCTGCCAAAAAGGGAAGCAAATTAAAGCATCATTCAGGAAGAAACTTGATTCAGCAATTGAAGAACCTCTACAACTGCTTCACATGGATTTGTTTGGACCAGTCAATATTTTGTCAATCTCAAAGAAAAGATTTTGCCTAGTAATTGTAGATGATTTCTCAAAGTTCTCTTGGACCTATTTCCTAAAGTCCAAAGATGAAGCTAGTGAAATCATCATCAATCACATAAGGCAAGTTAACAATCATCCTGATTTCAAAGTTAGAAGAATCAGAAGTGACAATGGAACTGAGTTCAAGAACTATGTCATGAGAGCATTCTGTGAGGAAAATGGGATCCTGCATGAGTTTTCAGCAGCAAGGACTCCACAACAGAATGGAGTAGTGGAAAGAAAGAATAGATCTCTTATTGAAGCTGCAAGGACAATGCTTGAAGAATCAAAATTACCAACATATTTCTGGGCTGAAGCTGTCAACACTGCATGCTATACTCAGAACATCTCTCTGATTAATCAAGCAAAATGCAAGACACCTTATCAATTGTTCAAGAACAAGAAGCCAACTCTGAACTTTCTTCATGTCTTTGGCTGTAAATGCTATATTCTGAGAAATCAAACTGATCAAAATGGGAAGTTTGATGCTAAAGCAGATGAAGGAATTTTTGTTGGATATGCTGTTGGTAAAGCATATAGAGTCTACATTCTAAGAACCAACATTGTTGTTGAATCTATACATGTTGTGTTTGATGATAAAAAGATTGAAGGACTAAAAGATGGAGATTACCATGAGAGCCTCAAATTCGACAATGTTGAGATGGTCAGTGAAGAAAGTGATGATGAAAGTGATCAAGAAACAGTGTCTAAGGATAATGCAGACAAATTTACTATAAATGAAGCACAAAACTCAACATCCGTCGAGTTACATAATGCTTCATCCGTCGGAAGGCAATCTGTATTATCCATCGGAAGACAACCTGCCTCATCCGTCGGTACTCAAAATTCACCATCCGTCGGGTTATCAAAAGGAGCAGGAAGTCAAGGCAGATCACCCATAGAAAGCACCCCAATTTCAAATCAAAGATCCACAAACTCAGGGGGAGTTTCTAGCAATCAAAACTCAATCACACATCAAGACAACATTGAGGTCTCTTCATCTAGGGCTAATCTACCTCAACGAAGAAAATGGACAAAAGATCACCCCTTTGAACTGATTATTGGTGATGTTTCTTCCAGAGTTCAAACCAGGAGAGCAACTCAAGAAGAATGTCTATACAGCAGCTTCCTGTCTAAGGAAGAACCAAAGAAGGTAGAAGAAGCCTTATTAGATCCTGATTGGATTTTAGCTATGCAGGAGGAGCTAAACCAATTTGAAAGGAATAAAGTATGGAAGCTGGTACCCAAGCCTAAAGGAAAGAATCCAATAGACACCAAATGGGTATTCAGAAACAAGATGGATGAAAATGGCATAGTAGTAAGGAACAAAGCAAGATTGGTTGCTAAAGGCTATTGTCAGCAAGAAGGGATAGATTTTGATGAAACATTTGCTCCTGTTGCAAGACTTGAAGCCATCAGAATCTTCTTAGCCTATGCAGCCCATGCCAATTTCAACGTCTATCAAATGGATGTCAAAAGTGCCTTTCTGAATGGAGATTTGGAGGAAGAAGTGTATGTAAGTCAACCTCCTGGCTTTAAAGATCCAAATTTCCCAAAGTATGTCTACTATCTATTGAAAGCACTTTATGGACTAAAGCAAACACCTAGAGCCTGGTATGACACTTTATCAAAGTTCCTTTTGGAAAATCACTTCACAAGAGGTACTGTAGATACAACTTTATTTTTCAGAAATGTGAATGGCTCTAGCATACTTGTTCAAATTTATGTAGATGATATTATTTTTGGCTCTACAGATGAAAAACTTTGTAAAAAGTTTACCAAACTGATGCAAAGCAAGTATGAAATGAGTATGATGGGAGAACTAACTTACTTTCTTGGTTTACAAGTTAAGCAAGTTAGTGATGGAATATTCATTAGTCAAACTAAATATATTTTTGATCTTTTAAAGAAGTTTGATCTGATGGATTGCACATCTGCAAAAACTTCCATGGCCACTGCAACTAAGCTTGAACTAAACACTACTGAAAAGTCTGTGGATATTTCAAGTTATAGAGGCATGGTTGGCTCACTTCTGTACTTAACAGCCAGTAGGCTAGATATAATGTTTGCTACATGTTTGTGTGCTAGATTTCAGGCTGATCCTAGAGAGTCTCATTTGATAGCTATTAAAAGAATTTTCAGATATCTCAAAGGAACACCAAACCTTGGCATTTGGTATCCTAGAGATTCTGGTTTTGATCTAACTGGTTATTCAGATGCAGATTATGCAGGTTGCAGAATTGATAGAAAAAGCACAACAGGAACCTGTCAATTTTTAGGAAACAAGCTTGTGTCCTGGTTCAGTAAAAAGCAAAATTTAGTTTCTACTTCTACAGCTGAAGCTGAATATATTACTGCTGGCAGTTGCTGTGCACATATTTTATGGATGAAAAATCAATTGCTGGACTATGGTTTGCAAGTTGATAGGATTCCTATTTTCTGTGACAACACAAGTGCAATTGCCATCACTGAAAATCCAGTGCAACATTCAAGGACAAAGCATATAGACATCAAGTACCATTTCATAAGGGAACATGTAATGAATGGTACTGTAGAGTTATATTTTGTTCCAAGTGAGAAGCAACTTGCAGATATTTTTACCAAGCCACTGGATGAATCCACCTTCTCTAGGTTGGTAAGTGAGTTAGGTATGCTTAATTACTCTTGAATTTATCTGAATTATTCTTGCAAGTTGAAAAGAAGCCAGAAATTTAGTTGATTTTTAGTCTTGGATGAAATTTTGGCTAAGTCAAAATTTGTCTCTCGACGGATAACCATTATCCATCGAGTTGAGTCATCCGTCGATATACAAATTGTAAATAAAGATCAATTACTTTTCTGGAATATTTTAAAGCTCGACGGATAACATTTTATCCTCATCCGTCGAAGTGTCTAAATCTTAACCGTTAATTCCCTGAACATTATCCATCGAGTATACTTACAGTTTATAAGCATTACACGACGGATAATGGGTGGAATTTTTAAAGTTTATTTTAAAACGGTAATTTTAGGCAGTTTCTATTGGGTAATTTATTTCTCTTTATTATTTTTATCCGTTGAGTTTGAGCAAAGTATAAAAGCCTATTTCGTTCTAATCATTTTCTTTTATCATTCTCAAATTCAACTGTCTTATTTCATTCTCTCTCAAGCAAAAATCCTCTTTCTCTTCAAACTTTTCTTCCCTAACAATGGCACCCGTAGTAAAGATCATGTCACAGACCGGGTTCATCTATGAGAAGAACAACTTCACTGCCTTGGTCAATAAGGGGATTCAGCAATCTGAAGACTATCATAAGATGATGGACTTCGTGAAGAACTACAAGTTAAGTTTTGCTATGCTGGAATCACCCACAATTTATTGTGAAGTTGTTGAGGAGATGTGGACAACAACAATCTACAACTCTACTGACAAAACCATCACTCTGACCATCAAAGGTAATGTTTTCTGTATCAATAGTGATATCATAAAAGCATGTTTCAAGATTCCTGATGACAATGTTACTGCACCACACACTGTCACTGATATTGTCAATATGCTAAATTCCATTCATTATGCACTTCCTACTGCAAAACTAAGTGAAATTAGAAGACTAGGTCTTAGGAAGGAATGGAGTTACTTGTGTGATGTAGTAACTAAGGTCTTTTCTGGAAAAATCAGTAATTTTGATTCTGTGAACATTTCCATGCTTAACATGCTATACATGCTAGTTACAGACAAATATTACAACTTAAGTGATCTGGTTGTGTATGAGTTAGGTTATAAACTAGGTGACTTAGCCAAAAGAGGAAAGAATATTTACTATGCTAGATTTTGTATGCTTTTGGCTAACCATCTTTGTGAAGAGATTGTACTTGAGAACCCAACCAACAAATTAGCTTGTTGGGTTCAAGAGAGAAGAATCATTGCAGATCTGAACAGAGCCAACCATCACAAGGATGTGCCAATGTTCTATTTTCCTGTAATGCCGGCACCTCAGGTAAGTGAGGTAAGTTCATCTACACTCTCAACTATTCCAAACCCTTCTATTTCTTTGACTTCAGGCATAGCTATGACAACTGTGACAATGACCAAACAGTTGCCTACCAAAGCTGCCAAAACAACTGCAATTCTTAAATCCAAATCAAAGAAAACCCCCTTTAGTATCTCTCAAAAGGTAGCAGTTGAACATTCTACCAAACACAAAGAGGGAAGTGTGAAGGAGGGTAAGATAGGTGAGGGAAGGGGTGAACATCAAAGAAACCCCAAGGATAAGGTTGGAGAGATAAGTGAATCCCAGCCTAGCCACACTGCAGTTTCCCAACAAACTGCAGTGCTTAAAAAGGACAGAAGCTCACTTCTAGCTGCATCCTCCCAAAAGGATGTGGCTATTGAACAAAGCTCTCATCCAAGAGCACAGGCCAAAAGGGTTAGAGACACAAGCCTACACCAAACTTACACTAGAAAGAAGAAATCCAAAACAAATGGGGATGCACAGGACACACACTTAGTGCAAACTGGTGCTAAAGACACAGTCCCTGCACCTTCTCAAATTCAGATTGATGTGGCTCCAATAAATGTGGAGTCACAGCCAAAATCTCTCTTGATAGAAGCCACTGAAACACAATGCTCACCAACCAACTCACTGGAAGTGGACATGATAAACACTTCAATTCCTGATTCCTCTTCTTTAACTCTGTTGGGGAAGCCAAAATCTAGTGCAAGTGAGCATCATCTTTTAGATGATTTGTTGGCTCACTTGCCAATTCTTTCTGATTCTATTGTGACATCTGTGCCTCAAATAACTTCAATCAACACAGAGTCAACAATAGTTTCTCTTCCCACCTCATTCATTTCTACTCTCTCGATGGATATTGCTCATCCGTCGAGTAGTGATTGTATCCCGACGGATAAGCTTAACAACAGTTATCCGTCGGATAGCTTTACCACTCACCCGACGGATACCATTTATCCGTCGAGTGTCTCTGCACAACTTCAAACTTTAATAATTTCAAGTGCAGAAGATTTGGTGGTAATACAATCACTCTTAGGACTGAGAGAGAAGAGTGTATTGAGTGAGAGGCTGGGTTGCTCCCAGGCAAAAGGAGAGGAAAAGAGTGAATCTCAGCAATCCATTCATTCAGGATTGGCAAAAGTGAGTGAGAGGAGTCCCACCTTAGTAGGTGAAGGTGAGGTTGTGAGGGTGGGGAGCCAGGGTGAGACCCTGATGCAACAAAAGAGAGAACATGAGAGAAAAGCAGGTACTGGAGCAATAAGGATGGAGCCAGCCATTGCTAGTGAGTCAATGATTGTGGATGATGCTGAAAAGGAAAGACAATTTCAGCAACATTACAAAGCTGTAATTGATAACATTTCCTTGGATGCTGACACTTTTACTCACCCTGTTTCAGCCTATCAACTGTTGGCTACTCAGGGCAATGTGGAGGCAGAGCAGACTTTACACTTAGTGCACACCACAAAATCTCTTCAAAGAGATAAAGCTGCTATCAACAGGATGCCTCCTCTAGCTGGAGAGCCATCTGAAGAATTTGGAGTAAATTCTGATGATGATGACTCTAGTTCTTTGAATAGAAGCATGAACTTAGGGGGAGCTGAAGGCCAAAGTTCTGCTTTAAGTTTACCTGAATGGGCATGGGCAAAGGACTTTACAACAGGACAATTTGAGGTGTCCTTGGTAAGACAAGTAACAGCTATTCAGCAAGCCCTTCAGGAAGTTTCAGATGCAGGTACCAAGGCTATTCTTAAAGCTCATCTAGACTCCTTGCACTTAATGAAGATCCAACACTCCGGACAGAATATCAGTGTGGATGAATTGAAAAAGGAGATAGCTGACTTAAAGACATACAACTCTGAGAAACTGGATTCACTAATGCCATATGGTATCATGCATGATTTATTACAAAGGTTGAGAAGAGAATCAGATTCTGAAAAGAAGATAGCCAAGCTCGAGACCAGAGTTCAAATTATTGAGAATTCAGTGGCCCTACTTCAAAATCAACAAACTCAGACAAATCTTCTCATGCAACTGGCTAAAGCACAAGGCCTAACTCCTTCACTTGATGATAATAAAAAGGGGGAGAGAGAATCGAGTAAGGGAGAGAAAGGACCAACTAAGGGGGAGAACATTGTAGTTCAAATCAGCAAAGTAATTGTACCTTCAATTACTATCTCCAAGCCACCAGTTGCAGATGGTATAGATCTTATAAATGCAGCAGCAGCAAGTTTGAAAGATGCTGATAAAGAAGAGTTGACTCTGATCAACTGGAAAAAGATTGATGAGGAAATACAGAGAAAGTTTCAATTAGTCAAGGAACCAGATCAGTCAGCAATCCATCACTCTCTTGTCAAGCCAATCAATGTGAATGAGATGAGCATGAACTATCTGGAGAAAGGACAATCTTCCTGCATCAAGACTACAAAGGCTGAGATGATTCTTAAACCAAGGGAAAACTATCCAAAGTCATCTTTGAAGAACCCTACGGATACTGTGTATGAGACACCCAAGCCTGATGAAAAGAAGCTTCTGTCAAGATCTATTCTTCTCTACAAAGATCCAGCTGATTCAGCCTCAAGAGAGAGAATTGTAAAGATATTCAGAAATGGGAAGGAAATTTGTGTGGTAGCTGGACATCCACAATTTGCTCAAGCAAAGGAAGAAGAAAAAGGCAGATTGAAGCAAGAAAAGAGGCAAGCTGCTCTAGATGCAAAGAAGTCTAAACAAAAGAAAGAACAGTTTGTTATCTTGACCAAGCTACAGGCTGTGAATTCTTCTCAACAAATTCCCTCTCAACCAACTCAAGCTACTGGATCAAAGAAGAAGACTGAAGAACAGAAGAAATCTCCAAGAAAGAAAAAATTGGCTAAAAGAACAAAAAGAAAGTTGGATATTGTTAACAAGGAATTGGAAGATCAATTTCCAATGGAATCCACTAAAGCTGGAACTCAAGCATCAAAGCCCTCTGTGGTATTTGAAGACATAAGGGTGGTGGACCCCTACAGGAACATACATGGAGAGCCTATTGTGCCAAAGGATGAGCCAATAGAGTGGGATAAATTACCAATTCCTGACTTCAACTTGCCAATTCTCACCAAGCCAAGAAGGACAAAATCAAGGGCAGTCAAGAAAGTGAAGCTGCCACCTCTCAAATCCAAGGCAGTAGTCAAAGCTCAACCCAAGATCAACAAGGGAGACTACTTGTACTTGTGTGACATCAAGGAATTTTCAGACCTAAACCTTTATCTGGAGGAGCTGGATGAGGTAAGGGCAATTGATGCATACAGAAACCTACCTGAAAGGTTGGTATTCAAGTACAAAGGAGGAAGGGAGATTCAGTGGCCTCTTCACAGGATACTTCAAGAAAGCCAAGCTGTGTTGATCAAAGTCTATTCATCCTTCAAGAAAAACTTTGGGTTTAATGTAACTGCAAGAAGATTAGTATTGAAGAAGATTGAAGAGCTAAGGAGTGTTAGAGCCAAAGATGCACTACCCAAAACTCTTATCATCCCATACACAGGGAGAAGAGTGCATCTAAGGCCCTACTGGCTGATGGAATTCATGGATGACAAGGGTGTGAGAAGATTCTTCAGACTAGAAGACCAATTGAGTATCTCTAGCAATGAGACTCTTTTGGAAATGCAAGAAATGTTAGATCTCTCAGAATCTGATGAATTAGAATTCCACAGACAGCTCCAGAATCAAATTGAAGAAAACAACAGAAAGCTTGGAAGAAGATCCAGACCTTCAAGAAACTAGAAAAATCTGCTCAGGCTAGAGGAGAATCTTGAATTGACTGTGAGCCAAACCTTGTATACCTTGTTTAAATTGAAGCACTTTCAGTTTTATCTACTTATCTTTAAAGATATATGTTTAGGATGTTTTGTTATCATCAAGTGTCTCTTAATTTATGGCTACAATTCCAGTAGACATAAATTGGGGGAGATTGTTATGAATATGTTGTGCACTTGATGATTACCTAAATAAATATCTAAGTAGATTTTACTTAGTGAAATAATGTAGCACTCGACGGATAAGAATTATAGTCCCGACGGATAACTCAGTTTGAGTACCGATGGATGAGTAATTTATTATCCATCGAGTGAGTAGCTTATATAATGATAAGTTTGTAGCACAGTGTTGTATGCACCTTTGTATAGAATATGTAGTAGCATATAAGTCATGTTGACTTTAACTAGATATGCAGAATAGGTTGATTAACTGTACATAAGCAATGTCTTGTAATTATGTATAAGTGAAATGAAGTCAAGTGCCAAAATAGCTATCAACGGATGCTTAACAAAGCTTCGACGGATGATCAAATGACTTTCAACGGATGTTCAAAATAGCAGTCGACGGATGATCAAGTAAGTCATCGACGGATGATCTGAAAGTCGACGGATGATAATATCAAGATTCAAACATCAGTTGAACAGTGAAAGATGACACACAGCCGTCGAGATTGGATACAAACACTGTGGAAGCCTATTAACTGGGTCATAGAGGACGAAAAACAGCAAAGATCAAGACTGTTAGATTTTATATTTATTAAGTTCTTTTGACTTTGTAATCTTGGTAATATATATAAACCAAGAGAGTAGCAAATAGAAAATAACTAAGAAAACTAAGTTAGCTTAGAAACAAACACAGAGAAATCTTTGTAAGCACTATCTTTAGCATTTCCTGTGTTCTTAGTTGTTCTATCTTGTAAAAGCAGCTGTGAGCATTTCTGCACACAGAGTTCTCTCGATATATTAATATATATCTCTGGTGGAATTGTTTAAATCCACCAGAAAGTTTTTAAAGACTCTTGTTTTTAATTACTCTTGTTTTGATTCATTAAAGTTTATATTCCGCATTGTGCTAATCAAAACAGATATATCTTTAATCGAGTTGAACATTTTTATTTCAAGAAAAAGATAAAGAATTCCATTCAACCCCCCTTCTGTAATTCTTACTATATTGTTAAGGGACTAACAAATTTCTTTAACAGTTGTAAGTTAAATTAGTTGGGATTTGGTACGTTATAATAAAAGTTAAGGTTGTGTCTTGTTTTCATACTTTAACCTGTTGCGATCCATGGTATGTAAAGCAGGGTCATTGCAAATAGTATTTCATATACAGGTTTATATATTATGTATGTGTTGTGGACCCCAAACTTCTGACCCGGGTTTGGAGAACGCCACATGTACCTGTACCTACCTTGTCTCCACATAGGAGTTAGTGTAAGTTTGTTTTGGTTTACACTTATATATATACTAGTACACTCATGTCGCCACAGGCATAGTTACTCCCACCCCCTGTCGCCACAGAGCTATCTCATGTAGCCACAGAACTACTTGGTCTCCAGAGAAAGGTTGTCGCCACAGAGCTCTCCTCTATCCTCGGCCACACAATTTATTGGATAAAGTGTACACTTTGCAGTCAGAGGAAAAAGCCATTCATTTTGGATAAAATTCTGTTCATCTTCTCTCCCAAAAGAGAAGTGAAAATGGCAGCATTGATTTACAGAGAAGCTCAAGCTTTTTGTATATCCGTTTAACTTCTCACCGGAGTAATGTTATAATGCCCGAGTTAATTCTTGTATATTCAGAGGGGCATTATAATCGTATCCTATAATTAAATCATAGTACAAACAAAAGCTAGATCATTGTATAGGATTTGATTTGTAAATCTTTGTAGAAGCTATGAACTTTGTTGTTCTTAGATTGTAGCAGGTTAATTTATTTACTGAAGTGTAGCAACACCTCCGAGGATTTATATATGAATATATACTTTCCTGAAATATTCGGGACCTAATTCAACCCCCCCTTCTACGATAATTCAGGACCTAATATTTGGTATCAGAGCAGACTAATTGATACACAAATCAGGATCCTTAAAATATTTTATGTTATTAATTTTTCATTAACATAAATTTATTTTGTAAATTTGATTTAGAAAATTTATTTTATAAATTTAATTTAAATAAGTTTATTGAATGAACTTGATTTAAATAAATTTATTTTATAAATTTAACCAAATTAATTTATTTTTTAAATTTTAGTAAATAATTTTTTTAATTTAAATTTATTTTATTTTCATGTTAAATGAATTCAATTGGCAGCCTTCTGAAACAATTAAAAGGCGTACATGTTGATATCAGGAAATTGTGTTGGCTTGTATGATTCACTTAGCAGCAGTTCACGCGAGGAGGTGGTCACGCGCTTGGAAATCGGGAAAACAGAACTTATCTCCTGGAAGTGCATTACACGCGAACAAAGCAGAAAACATAGCAGAGCACGCGCAGAGTTGTTCTGGAAAATGCTGCACACGCGCGAAAAATAATCACAGCATGTAGTGCACAGTTGGGGGTTTTGTTTTGTTTGTCGCCGCACAACTCAAGCACAAAAATAAAGGCCTCCTACTGTTAAGGTCGCAATATAGAGGTCGCCACAGATTTTTGAGACTGAATTTTTTTTAAGGCAAAATTTCTTCTGCGATCTGTATTAATCCCAATCGCCACACATTCTTGACTGTATTGTTTGATCGCCACAGAGAAGTTCAGTACAGTCCCCACTCAGCACTTAGTAATTTTTGTTACCCCAAATTAATTATTTTTGATTAATTTATTTTTCCATAAATATTTAAAATTCTTAAATTTAAATTTTTCTTAAATAATAATTTACATTTTATTTAATTTTTAAGAAAATTTGAAATTCTTGAAAATTAGAATTTACGTAAATATTTATTTTTGATTAATATATTTTTTAAGGAAATTAAAAATACTTGAAATTTAATTTTTCTTAAATATTAAATTAAGGGTAATAAAGGTATTGGTAGACTCGGGATTCCTCCGGCCTTTTAAAGTGGATTTTAATCTTTTGAAGAAAATGAAGACCATGTGATATACAGACGGAAAATTTCAGAATACGGAAATTGAAGATAATGGTTTTCTTACTCCAATGGAACTGATTTAAAGACCTACAGATGAAAATTATGGATCTTCCTCAAAGGCTTACTCCATAGGATACCACTGGGGTTTCAGACGCAGGGAATGAATGAAATTTCTATGGGTACAATTTTTCTCGGAGATTGTAAGACAACTCTATGATTCCAGGTTATATAGTCATACAGTGGTTTGTACCAATGCTACATTTATCAGGGAATCAATGAGATCAAACAGGCAGGAATTATGAAGGTTAGAGAGAATATTAGGGACATACAGATATCTTAGTTACATGCAGTAAAATTGGAACCTCTGGACAAAATTTAAGAGTTACTGATAGCTGAATCAGAAGAAGCTCAGGTAGAATTACTTGAGGGACTGGACGTCAGGGCAGTGTTTCACTTATCAGGGAGGTTTAGTCGAATCAGATTCACAAGGAGTACCTAAGCTATATCCAAGGATCAAGCCTATCTATTCAGAAGCAGAGATTCTTACAGATTCAGTTCAAGGGGTGATTACAAGACTAAGAATGGGAAAAATACAAGATTTGATAGCTATAGTTATAACAAGACATATGTGTCAAGTAACTATCAGGGTTTTTGCTACAACAGAACAAGAAGCTTGACAAAAAAGGATGAGTAGGGATTCAGTTGAAGAGTTGAGATAAAGGTGGAATGTTTTCTTAGGGAACCATCCAGTCAAAACTTATAGTGCACGGGAAAGAATTGGGATGGATCAGATGACGAGAATCATAAATATCTTGCTTTCATAGCAAACTCTGAAGATGATCCAACTCACATATCTCAGGTTTCAATTTCTTGAACCACTGTAATGTTTTGTTCTCAATATTCAATACATGATAAGATATTAGTGTTTAAATGTTTAACACTCGCACAAGCATGACAGCATCACACATAGATAATATTGAACTAGTTCACTAGATTATTTTTCTGGGAACTAGAATTGATGTTTAACTTGTGCATGTTACATTAGATGATCTTAAATAATTGTTTGAATATTTGTTGAACATGATTAATTGCTTTAGTGAGGTATATGTTTTTCCAACATATAAGACCTTTGTTAATGCTTACTCTCTGTATCCTATTACAATGTGATTTATCCATTTGATCTGAATTGTTTGTTAAGATGTGTTAGTTTATAATTGGATTGAGATAGCTAGATAAGATACATCAATAGGAATGGACTAGATAGAATTAGTGATTTATTTCTTAATCCTATTTGTTCCATATTTTTCTTGTCTTGCTTAATTCTTATGTGTAATGTTTCTGAATGGTTGCCATGTTGACTACTCTTATCAAACAAAGTTATTGTTTGTGCGTTCTCAAGACAAGACATCACAGATGGTGATTGATCATATCAGGAGATCAAACTGGAAGCAACTGTAGAGACATATTCAGCATTAGGAGCTCCGTGTAATAATGGAGTGGTACAAAGGAAGAACCAGAACTTGATTAAAGCTGTAAGGGAAATATCAAGCTAATCAAGACTTTCTAAATACCAAAGGCCTGAAGCAGTCAATACAGTTTACAACAAGTAAGATCAAACCTTGATCGGGATGTATAAATGTAGACCACTAATGATTTAATGGCCAACAGAAGTAAACACTGGATAACCTAAGAGTGTTTGGAGAGAATGTTCTACAGAAGCAAACAATGAAATATTTTTAGTTGTTTGAAGATCTTGGCATTTGTAGCTAAGACTAGTTAGGATATTTTTCATGGCTACTCAATGGAGTATACAACCTATAGGGCGTTTGTAGTTGATCAACAGAAGATGATTGAAAGTCTAAATACATAGTTCAACAACTCCATGCTCCAAGATGTTAAAGGAGAAATTGATGGTATTGATGATTCATATCCAAGCAGTGGAATGTCAATGTATAATACAACTCATTATTTCAATGAAGCCAGTCATCAAGGGTAAGGATTTTCAGGAAATCCCAGCAACAGCTTAGGGGGAGCAAAAGAAGGATCAACTAGTCAGACACAACACCATATTGAAAATCAAGAGGACACTACAAGAACATATCTGTTGAGACAAAGGGTTTGATGTCAATATTATTCCCGGAGTCTAGTTCTTAAGTGATCCAGTTGGTGGAGTAATGATTATCAGGGCTACTAAGTGCGAATGATTATTTCTCTAGTTTTCTATTTGAAGAAGAAACTAAAAAAGTTACAGAAGCTCTGATAGATCCGGATTGATTGGGTGATTGTAAAGTAAGATGAACTCAATCAGTCAGCAAGCAGATTATAGGGAAGCTGGTATCCAAACCAAATGACAATATTGTAATTGGTACAAGGATAACCAGAAGTAAATACTGGATGACAATGGCATTGTTATGAGGGACAAGGCCAAACTGGATGCTAGGTTATTATCAGGAAGCAGTATCTAACAGATAGCACCAGTGATGAGACTGTAGGATATTACGACATATCAGGCACCTGATGCACATTCTACCTGGAATTGGACTCTGGTAAGTGTGTACAAGTCCACTTCTGGTTGGTAAGTCAAAGGAAGTAGTCAATGCACAACAGTTCATGGACTTTGCAGTTGCAGATCTATTGGACTATGCATATCTCTTCTTCACAAGCTCACTTCAGGATAGTATGAACTAGTATACTACTCAAGAAATCGTCAAGGACATGGTATGACACTCTAACTGAAGTTATAGTTAAATATAATCTAGTAGAGTCATTATATTAATAACTCTCGTATCACTAGGCACAAACATATTATTTTATATGTGCAGTGATATAATGATAATGTTATATGTTGGTCTACTAACAAATACTTGTGCAAGATTATTTGCTAAGTAATTGTAGAGTAGGTACGGAGGAGCATGTTCGAAAGGTTACAATTCTTTTTGAAATTACTTCAAGCAAGCCATTAGGATAATTCTTTTAGGAGCTCAAGCAAGCCAAAAGAACAATTCTTTTAGGAGCACAAGTAAACCAAAAAAAATGGCAATACAAGTAAGTATAAGGATCTTTTGAAGATGCAAAATTTGGAAGATTCTAAACATGCCAAGACTATTTACCAACAGAAACCACTAAATCTTGATCAATGAAACTCAGGTATAATGACAAGCTATAGAAGTATGACGAGCTCACTCTTTTACTCAAATGCTAATATACAACATGTAATATTCTCAAGATGCCAAAGTGCAAGGTTCCAAGTGGATCCTAGAGAATCCAATCTTATAGCTATTAACAAGATAATTAGATATCCTAAGGGACTACCAATCTTGGAGTAAAGTACCCTAAATATATTATGCTTAATATGTTTGGCTATATAGATATAGATTACGCAGGTTGTAAGTGACAGGAGAAGCATCTCGAGAAGCTGTCAACTTCGTGGAAGAAGATTAATTTCTTGTTATGATGAGAAACAACTTCAAAACCAATAACTCTGTGGAACACTCTATGACAAGGCACCTTCACACCAGGTATCATCACTTTAGAGAGCATGTCACTTTAGTTAAAGAGTCACATGCAGAAACACTTATTAAATTACTTGCTAAAGTTAATTTTTCAAGACTGGTTTGTAAGTGTGGGATACCATTCATTGCATGTTAGTTGGAAATCCCATCTGTAAGGAATTCTTTATATAAGTTCACAAGTATTAAATCTTCCATATTTAAAGGACTTGTGAATTTATCAGAAATCCAGTACCTCGTACTTATTGCTACTATCTTGATTATCATGATTACAATGTCATATACATTTGTGGTAGATAAGTAGTATAGCATTAAGTTTGAATATTATTTTAATTGATTTAAATTATGACTGTAGATAATTCCATTCCATATCAGTCTCATAATTTAAATTATGTTAAAATAATATGCAACATAGTGATTTGTATCATGTACGAATAATTGTGGTACTTTTAGTATTGGTGATATTATCTAGAATTTGTGTTCTAAGTAATCAATGCTTATTTCTAAAATCACTGATATTGAAAGCTCAATTATTTTCTAAGTTATGTGTATTTCTAAGAATTTCTAATTATCCAGAGAGTGATTGCCATGTATATAAATCATATATCCTATTGGTGATTATTCAAGGATAATTATAAAAATATTTAAGTGCTAATATCTACCTCATAGATATTTAGTATTTATTTATTTGATATTTATTTTGGGTAGTTTGGATTATGGAAATTGAAGCAATTCAATGATGTTATTTGCTCCATAATTCAAACTAATTTAAAATAAATAAGCAGCATAATTGATAATAACTAAATTTATCAACAATTGATATCTAGTATATTGATTGTAACTTATATGTTATAAGTTAATTATGAGATTTTGGTTTTAGTGAATTTAGCAATGTTTATATCTCAAAAATTCACTGAAATCAGAATATGATTGTAGCATGATTTGTTGTGTGTAAATTCTTGACTTACATCAGTCAATGATATTTAGTTAAGAGTTCAAGTATGAACTAATTGTGAAGTATTAGTATTTTTGACATTACTTAGAACTCCTCTAAGTAATCAATGCTTATCTTCAGTCACTTATACTAATATAGAAAGTGTGGAAATTTTTCTTAAGTACAACTATGGTTAAAATGTTTGATTGCTTTATTAGAAGTAACCATATGTTGTCCACTTAGAATAATTTTTATACTTACTTGCAAACTCCTAAACACTTTGATAATAGATACAATACTCAATGGATCAAAGTATATGGAACTTAGAATATTTTTCTAAGATTGCAAACAAGTCAATGTTGGTTAATGTTGCTTTATTTATCGAACCAATATTGTTTGAGATATTACAGTTGTTAGGAGTTAACAATTGTATAGAATATGAAATTGAATGTTGATGTCTTTTTGATAGATAATTGGTATTTAATTCATTGATATCTTATTTTAATTTATTAAAATAGGATGCAACATAATTATTGGTATCTAGAGTACTTGACAAGTATCAATCAATGATATATTGTTAATATTTTATTGCTGATAATTGTGAGATTTTAAGTTCTAGTGGATTTATATGAGTTGCTATATCTGAAAGATTCACTATAATTTGAAATTAACAACATAGTCAGTCTTATTAAGATTATTTATCAATAAACAATTTTGTTGATTATAATCTTATAAAGATAGATTAGGGAGCTTTTGATATGAATGAGAATTGCTTAGACTTTACCCTAAGTGATTAATGCTTTTACAAAAACTATTCATATTAAAAGACAAAATCTTTCTCTTCTTAATACTGCTAGGTCATCAGTCTGTGTCTTATCAAATCATTTATCTTTTTTAGGCATAAAAAATATACTTGTGCACTCGAACAGTTTTAGGAGAAAATCAAACTTCTTTCTACATTGGTGATTTCTGATTTCATTAAAATCTTTTTGAAATCACTATTGTACATCATTTCTCTCAAAAATTAAATGCATAATTTTCATTCATTATAGATCTTAAGTGCATTTTATCTCTATATTATCATATGTTAGGTCACACACACTGTAGAAGGGGGTTGAACATAGTGTTTAGCACAATCAAATGAATTATAAGAACTCAAGTAACAGAAACATATTTTATTCAACACAATAAACTCTGTTACAATATGGAACTGTCCTCTCTCAGTGATAAACAAATTATTACGAGAGCTTCTAGAGTTACAAAGAATAATAACTTTGATAATCGTAACACTTATAGTGTAAACTCTATTCCTGTGTTTATATACTACACAGTTACAAGATAATCTTCTAATTGATATGGAATATAATTTTGCTTCCTAAAATATATCAACTAGTTATCTTTTCTTCCAAGTATTCTATTCTTCATAGAATTCCTTCTTCATGCACAATTCTTTATGTCTTAGTCTCGATCTTCTTTCCTTTCAATCAGCCGCCTGCCTTATCTGAAAGTCATCTTAAGTCCTGATATTATCTCCTGATAAATATCTTCTGATCACTTAAGTTCTGATATCTTAAGTTCAGTCTTCAGTATAAGTGCTGATTTCTAGTTAAGTACTGATTTGTCATGTTTAAGTAAGATCTGAAAACTAAACACAAATCATATTACACATGACATTATCAAATTTATCTAACAATCTCCCCCAACTTGTAAATTAGCATAATATACAAGTTTAACAGATATTTGATGATGTCAAAAACATTAAGTACAAATGCATAAAAATTTGACTAGATAACTACAACTTACAGTCCTTTTAGCTTTACCATCTTAAGGTTTGATAACAGCTTCAGTCTGTATACACTTCAGAATTTAAGCAGTTGTAGATCTTTAACTTAGATTTAATTTCAATTTCTGATCTCTTTGATATCAGGAGTTATCCTGAGATAGTTCTTCAACAAACATCTCTCAGCATATTCAAGTTCATTGACCATCCTCCTTTTAGCATTTATCAATTCAGCTGTATCTTCTCCAGTTTGAAAAATAGCTGCTCTGAGATCATTTATCTTAGCTTTTCTTATCTCCTGATCTAGTCTAATCAGATATGCCTTGTCAGACTCTAGATTGAATTCCACAGCCTTATAACCCAGAAAAGTAGTTATAATCCTAGCAGAGTTAGGATTCATATCGACAATATCACCTTTGTGATCTCTGTACTTGGGACAGTATGTGCTGTCAGACTTTACAGAATAAAGCTTCTTCTGTCTTTGAATTTGAGACTTTAAATACCCTGCAGCACTATCTGTTAATCTGTCTTTCACTTGAAGTAGGAATAGAACATGTTCCAGTTCTTCAAAATACTTCAGTGGTATAGCATGCTGCTTAATCTGGTATACCATTCCATCTGTCATAAAATATAACAAGATATGTTCTTTTAAGAAGGTATGGTAAACCATTTGTACAGATTCAAGTCGATTCAATCTTTCAGGAGTTGCTCCAACACCTGGTTCACTTAAGGAAGTTGGATCATTGGTAGTGTTATGTACTCTTCTTTCATCAGAACTACCCAAACCAGATTTATCTCTTGCTTCCTTTCCTGTAACAACTCTTGCTTCAAAACCACTTGTTGTAGTCTTCAAAGGTTGAGCCTGTTTAGCTTTGGTGAATCCTGGTAGGAGTATCTTTGAAGGTTTAACATGAGCAATGTCAGAGGTTTCCTTTTCCTTATCTTCTGATATCAAGCCAACTTGAGCTATGTCAGAGGTTGCTTGCTTCACTGTCATATTAGAACTTACTAAATCTTGACTCTGAACAACATGAGCCATGTCAGAGGTTGTTTGAAAAATCTTCTTATGCATCAGAGTAAGATTAGTATCTTCTTCATCATCAATTATTTCTTCATCCATGACCGGTATATAAACCTTTACAGGTTCGTCAACTTTTTCTTTGCCCTTGGCCTTGGATCAATTTCCATTTGTGATTTGGCTTTGATTTCCTAAGAATTTTTTCTTTCCTTTATCACAATACCTTTAGGTTTTGGAAATTTCTGTTCAACAACAGAAGTTTTAGATTTTGTCTTGACACCTTCTGCTTTGAGTCTAGCTTCTTCTTCCTTTAGACTCTCAAAGTCCATTCCTAGATTTTCTTTAAGAATTAACTGCTTTAAAATTTCTTCATCAAGTTCCAGATGTTCATCAGAACTTATCCTTTTACCAGTATCAGAACTTATTCTTCTCCCAGTATCAGAACTTGTTCTTTGACTTGTAGTTCCATCTTTGCTTGATGAAAAACCTTTGCCCTGACCATGACCTCTACCCTTATCAGAGTTTCCCTGGTCTTCATTTCCATCATCCTTTCCTTTCAGTGTTTGAATAGATTTGCATTTGGACTTAATCACTTTCTCCCCCTTTTTGGCATCAGCAGGTAAAAGAAGAGAGACAAGCAATTCCACTGAGGATTGGATCTCATTGAGTTGACTTAGGTGAGAAGCTTGATTCTTTAGATGTTCTTCAATTTGAGTTTGTTGCTTCTCCTGAGTTTTCTCAGTGTAGGCAATTCTGTCAAAGGCTGGCTTGAAAAATCTGTTCTTTTCAAGTTTCATATTCATATATTATTGGATCAGAGCTTCCTAAATTTTGTTAACCTTGCCATGATTTATTGAGTGTTGACCTTGAAGGTGTCTTGTACTCAATGCAGTAACTCTCAGTTGTGCCTTGAAATCATCATTTATCAGCATTTCATCAGCTTTTGCAAGATGCTCAGCAAGAATCTTTTCATAAGGAACAAAACTAACTGAGTTCCATTCTTTAGTCCACTCATTTCCTCTAGGAGTTTCACTCCAAGGTACGGGTGCTTCCCCTGTAACAAACTTCTTAACTAAATCAGCTTTAGTAATTGTTTGTTGAGGTGCATGTCCTGATGGACCAGCTGCATCAGCATCTAAATTAGCAGCAGCTTCACCAGTAGTTTCTTCATTAGCAGCATCAGAACTTGTAGAAACTGCAGTATCAACATCCTCTGGTTAAACAGCAGTATGTGAGGCTATAGAGGCTTCAACATCATCCTCTAAATTCTGATCTGCAGCCAGGTTCTGATCAACATCCAAAATTGATGTTGTTGGTGGAGTGAGTTGAATTGGTGGAGCTTCCTAGTACAAAACCTCAGGCATAATCAAGTTATGAATATCAATTTCAGCACTTGTACCTGGTTCTTCAGTATGTACTGGATCAACTATAGGTGACATAAGAGGTCTAGGTTTTTTAGCTTGAGAAGTTTCATATTGTGCAGAAGGAAGTATTTCAATAACAACTGGTTCTATTGAGATCACAAAATCCTGATCCCCTTCCTTAGCTGCTTCCACTACATCTAAATCTGACTCAACTATGTCCCTGTGAGCTCTCTATTTCTTTAACTTCTTCAAAGGTGGAGACACTGTAGGAGCTTTATCATCAGAATTTAACTTTCTAAGCCTTTTGAGGGGCCTAGAACTCCCAGTTATAGTATCTTTCTAAGAAGAAACCCTCTCAGCTTTTAAAACAACAGGTTCTGATAGTGGAACCTGTTCCTCAGCATCTGATTCATCTTATAGAATAATTATCCTTCTCTTCTGTTGAGTCTGAGGTACTTTTTTAGTCCTCTTGGGTTTGCAAGATGAAGGCTTCACTGTAGGATCGGAAGGTTGAGGTTGAGAACTTTGAGGTGTTTGTGTAGAGGTGGTAGGTGCTGATGGATGAGGTTCTGATGGTTGGACATCAGGATATACTTCAGTATATTTAACCGGATTATAGGTTATTAAGGCTTGTTTGACAGATAAAGGAACTAGGAGGGGTCTTAACACAGCTTTCTTATTATCAGTAGATAATAAGTCATTAAAAGCTCTTTTAGCTAATCTGAATGATGGAATTAATTCACTAGCTGATTTGGGCTTATCATCACAATAAAAACTATAGATAAGCTGACAGAATCTAGCAAAATAAACAGTATTTCTATCTTCTGTCATTCTATCCCCAATAAAACCTAAGACAACACTTGCATAATCAAAATCAGTTTAATTTATGAGAGCATACCCGATTTGTTGGCTGAATATGGGGATTGCATCAAAATTAGAGCATTTGTTTGCAAAAGCCTTGGTTATACAGTCAAAGAAGAAACTTCATTCCCTCCTTATGAAAGATCTCTTCAACTGACCCAGCTTTGCCAATGTCCTCTCATACCCCAGACTGGGCATCATGTTTTGAAGAACTGGCTCTTCAACAGTAGAATAAACACAGTTCTCAGGTAGCTGCAGTGCTTGTCGAACCGTAGCCAATGTCACGACATGCTCATCTTCGACTGTCAAAAAAATAATACTTGGAGACCCTTGAGCACCACCATCATTATATGTCCCGCTTCTCCAGAACTCCAGTACTTGAGTACCAGAGACTTCTTCAGCTGCGGTCAGAGCGTACCCAATATCAGAACAAGCAAGAAAGTCCTGAATGAAATGAAGTTCCGATGGGGCTTCTGACTTGCTAAGAATATCGGAGAAGTTATTAGAAACAAACTTAGCTCCATCAAAAATTACATCTTTTGGTGCCATCTCTGTAAGAAATTAAGTGAATAAGAGAATGTTTGCAAAGTGTTTGTAAAAAGTCCTGAGAGAAAAACAACTTCAGAAAATAAAAGAGAGAGAGAGAGAAAGAAAAAGAGATTTAGAATAGAAAAGTAAGTAAAAGATTAGAAAATCTTTTATCTCTCATATATATACTCTCTCCACTCAAAAGTCATATTTTTGAAGCATGGGATACACTTTACACCTGGTACCATTTGAACAGTCAGTAAACGGTTAGAATAAGAGTTAATTGGCACGTAAAATAAGCAATAATTACCGTGCACATGCAGTTTTTCAGGACATACACGTTAACCACTAACCCATAATGATTATGACTGTTTTATCTCACATAAACCAATATTCTGTAAAAATATTATCGTTCAGTAATGACAAAAAATAAACCAAGTAAATAAATACTGTCACGTCAGCATCAAAACTTGATTATTATCAGGATTTAAAAGTCATCAGAATATGGCTCCTTAACTCAAAAAGTGAATGTGTATTCCTGTAATTCTTCACACAAATACTGATATGGTTACATCAGAACTTAATCATCAGAACTTCCATCAAGACTTATCCTCAGAATTTATGCAATCTGACACATAGACTGTTCATCTAAAACAACATTGATCACCACAGTAATTTTCATCATTCATATGGAGTGTAAGTGTGTGCATTAAGCTAAATATCAGACAAAGAGTAAAGTCTGATTCACTTCAGTACATCTTAGAAATAAGGCATAACTAAGAACTTTACTCAAAATATGTCATTATTCTGAAGCCTACTATTGAATAAGTTCATGCATGAGTCCACCTCAACTGTTTTATGCTCATTTTATGCATCTTTTGAAAGTCTATTTTACAGTGGCTTCTCAGTGTAAGTGAGTCACGACTGCTTATCAGAATTTATGCTATTATCAGAGTATTTCTCCAGTAATCATAGAGTGTGAAAAGTCACCAAGAAAATTTTATTTTTCTTTTCTAATGCATATTACTTAATACCAGCAATGCACTTGGGTCTTCCCTTCCATATTTTTACTCTAGATCTCAAAGGAGTACCTGATTTTTATTTCTTTTCTTTTTCTTTTGATAAGTGAGGCTTTAGCACTTAGTTCATCCACCAGATTTACTAACATCAGAACTTAACAGAAAAGAAGCACTATTCTAGTTTTTGACTTAGTAATAAGATACACAAAGTAAACTTAATTAAGCTCAATATTAGAATTTGCTTGTGTTAGAAGATTTCCACATAAACAATTACTTCAAACATGCGATCTTTAGTATATTAAAGACTACTAGTTCAGCATCTAGCACGGTTATCCTCATTGGATTGAATAGTCACAGAAACATGCATATCACTATCAGAGTTTAGAAATTAACATCAGACAACAATCAGCACTTAAGCAATTTTTCAATTTAAGCACAGAATACACAAAGATGTAATATCTGTAAACACTGATCATAAAGTCTGATGTATCAGAACATAAACTAAGCAGATTTAGAGAAAGAACCTGAAACCATTCCAAGTTCATTTACCAATCTTATAAAAGTAGCTTCACACAGTGGTTTTGTGAAGATATCTGCTAGTTGTTGATCTTTGGGAACAAAATGCAATTCCACTGTACCTTCATCCACATGTTCCCTTATGAAGTGGTACCTAATGCTGATATGCTTTGTCATTGACTGTTGAATTGGATTACCTGTCATAGCAATAGCACTTTGATTATCACAGTAAATAGGGATTTTAGAAAATTCTAACCCATAATCCAGTAACTGATTCTTCATCCAAAGAATCTGTGCACAACAGCTTCCTGCAGTAATGTATTCTGCTTCTACAGTTGATGTGGAAATTGACTTCTGTTTCTTGCTAAACCAAGAAACCAATCTGCCTCCAAGAAATTGGCAACTTCCATTTGGGCTTTTCCTGTCAATTTTGCATCCTACAAAATCAACATCTGAGTAACCTATTAGCTTAAAGTCTGATTCTCTAGGATACCATAATCCCAGATCAGCTGTACCCTTAAGGTACTTGAAAATTCTTTTCACAGCTGTTAAGTGAGGTTCTCTTGGATCTGCTTGAAATCTTGCACAAAGACAGGTAGCATACATGATATCAGGTCTACTTGCAGTTAGATAGAGTAAAGAGCCAATCATACCTCTGTAATCAGTAATATCTACTGATTTACCAGTATCTTTATCCAATTTTGTTGCAGTGGCCATAGGAGTGGATGCACTTGAACAATCTTGCATTCCAAATTTCTTCAACAAATTTCTGATGTACTTAGATTGACAAATAAAAGTTCCTTCTTCATTCTGCTTGACTTGAAGGCCCAGAAAATAGGTAAGTCCTCCCATTATACTCATTTGATATCTTGACTGCATCAGTTTGGCAAACTTCTTACAAAGTCTGTCATTTGTAGAACCAAAAATGATATCATCAACATATATTTGCACCAAAAGTAAGTCCTTTTCATGGTTGAGGTAGAACAATGTTTTGTCAATAGTTCTCTGATAAATCCACTTTCCAGAAGAAACTGAGCTAATGTCTCATACCATGCTCTTGGAGCTTGCTTTAGGCCATAAAGTACTTTATCAAGCCTGTAGACATGATTGGGAAATTTGGGATCTACAAAGCCTGAAGGTTGTTCAACATATACCTCTTCTTCCAATTCTCCATTGAGAAAAGCACTTTTCACATCCATTTGAAAGACTTTAAACTTCTTGTGAGCAACTTAAGCCAAAAATATTCTTATGGCTTCTAATCTAGCAACTGGTGCAAATGTTTCATCATAATCAATTCCTTCATGTTGAGAGTATCCTTTTGCAACCAGCCTTGATTTATTCCTTGTAATTATACCATCACTGTCAGTTTTGTTTCTGAACACCCATTTTGTACCAACAACTGATTGGTTCCTTGGTCTTAGCACTAGGGTCCAGACTTTATTTCTTTCAACTTCATTCGACTCTTCCTGTATTTCTTGCACCCAATCAGCATCTTGAAGAGCTTCTTCCACTTTCTTTGGTTCAGTCTGAGAAAGAAAAGAATGATAGAGGCATTCATTTGATGTAGCTGTTCTAGTTCTGACACCTGCATCAGGATTTCCAATAATTAAGTCAGGTGTATGTGCTTTAGTCCACTTTCTTGCAGATGGAAGGTTTTCTCTAGAACTGGATGCTCCCTTATGATCCATGTTGTCTCCATCAACATTTTCTGATGCTCCCCCTGAAATTATGCTCTCTGAGTTGGATCCTTCAGAATTTGAGTTTCCAGAATTATCAGAACTTGAGTTTCCAGAATTATCAGAACATGGCCCATCAGAACTTGAAGAGCCTGTTGTAGGTTCTGATGCTTCTTGAGATGTGGTTGGATCTTCAATATGCTCCCCCTGCACAGGTGCATTCTCCTTAGGCGTAGTCACCACAGTTTCAATAACATCAGAGTTTAATCCATCAGAGTTTGCAGTATCAGGATGTACAGAATCAGAATTTAAAACTTCAATTTCGAATCTCAGTTGATCATGATCATTGAAATCTTCAAGTCCAGTAATCTTCTTATCATCAAAAGAGACAGTAATAGATTCCATGACAACCCTTGTTCTTAAATTGTAGACTCTGAAAGCTTTTGTAGAAAATGGATATCCAACAAAAATTCCTTCATCAGCTTTTAGATCAAATTTAGATAGCTGTTCGGGATGAGTCTTAAGAACAAAACACTTGCATCCAAATACATAAAAATACTTCAGATTTGGCTTCTTTTTCTTCACCACCTCATATGGTGTTTTTCCATGCTTGTTGATAATGTTGCATTCTGAGTAAAATAAGTAGTCTGCACAGCTTTAGCCCAAAAGTAGGTTGGCAACTTTGCTTCATCAAGCATAGTTCGTGTAGCTTCAATAAGAGTTCTATTCTTTCTTTCAACAACTCCATTTTGCTGAGGAGTTCCAGGAGCAAAAAATTCCTGCTTGATTCCTTGTTTTTTTTTAACAACTATAGGCTCAGTTTCTATAGTTCCCTTACTGTTCTTATCATCTCCATAACCTAAGCCCTCTTTCCAGTTTCCACTACTAAGAATATCCTGAGTTGTTTTACCAGAGTTAGTCCAAGTCCTGATAATCTCTCTTTCCTTTTCTAACTCAGTTTTTAGAGATTCATTCATTTTTAACACTTCATCCCTAACATAAAAGGCATCATCTCTATCTTTCTGAGTTTGGTGGAACATGACTAACTCTTTTTCTAAATAATCATTCCTCTTTTTATAAGCAAGATTTTCAGAAGTTAATCTTTCACATTTTAAAGTTTAATCTTTATATCTAATGAACATGGTTTTAAGATATCTTCTCAACTCATTAATATCATTAGTATGAAAGGCATAAGTAGTTTGAGGTACCTTTAAGTCAGCAGTATCAGAACTGCTATCAACATTTGCCATCAAGGCATAGTTTTCCTCATCCTCAGAATCTGAAGCATCTGACTAGCTTTTCTTCTTTGTGACAAGAGCCTTGCCTTTGTCACTCTTCCCTTTTCTGCAATCTGGAGATATGTGGCCTTTCTCACCACAGTTGTAGCATTTAACATTTGAGTAATCTCCTCTGTCAGACTTTCCTCCTTTGCCTTCAGATTTTCTGAAACCTTTCTTATCAGAACTTGCACCTTTCCTGGAAAACTTCTTTCCTCTTCTGAATTTCCTGTATGCAATATTTGTGATCCATTTCACCATAAGAGCACACAGCTTCATCATCTCCTCATCCGGGTTTATCTCAGATATACTTTCAATTTCTGAGTCATCATCACTATCAGAACTTGATGACTCAGTATCAGACTTTGTGATGAGAGCCTTGCCCTTGCCTTTCTTTGAGGCAGCTTCTTTGGGAATTTCCTCCTCAGCCACAAAGGCAACTGTCCTTGACTTTCTTCCATTCCTCTTGCTTCTTTGTTCCATCTCAAGTTCATGAGTCTTGAGCATCCCATAAATTTCATCAAGAGTTGTTTCCTCAAGGGCATAGTTGTCTCTTATTATTGTGGCCTTCAAATCCCATCTTTCAGGAAGAGCTAACAGGAATTTAAGATTGGAATCTTCAATATCATACTCTTTGTTAACTAGTGACAAATCATTCAAGAGTTTGACAAATCTGTCATATAAATCAGTTAATGACTCATCAGGCTTTGAGTCAAAGTGCTCATACTCTTGAGTGAGTATCGTCTTCCTGTTCTTCTTGATTGCATCAGTTCCCTGACACCTTATTTCCAAAGCATCCCATATCTCTTTTGCAGTCTTGCATTCAATTACCCTGTTTGACATGACATTATCAATGGCACTATGCAGCAAGTGTCTTACCTTTGCATCCTTTGCAATCGATGAGATATCTTCAGCAGTGTAATCACTTTTCTCCTTTGGCACAGACTTTGCTGGCTGACCTACAACTTCCACAGAGAGTTTGGTTGGCATATGTGATCCTTCATAAATCCTGTCGAGATATTCTGGATCTGTAGCTTCCAAAAACATAGCCATCTTCACTTTCCATATGGAATACTCAGAAGGTTTCAACATGGGAACTCTTATAGTCTCATATCGACTATATGTTATGGTTTTTGGAGGTTCTTCAGTTTTGGTGGGCTTGGTTGGAGTTTATTCTTCAGACATGATTATTTTTGGATCTTAAACTATTTGTGTGTTAACAGATTGCTCTGATACCACTTGTTAGGTCACACACATTGTAGAAGGGGGTTGAATACAGTGTTTAGCACAATCAAATCAATTATAAGAACTCAAGTAACAAAAAACGGATTTTATTCAACACAAGAAATTATGTTACAACATGGAACTATCCTCTCTCAGTAATGAACAAATTATCACGAGAGCTGCTAGAGTTACAAAGAATAATAACTTCGATAATCGTAACACTTATAGTGTAAACTCTATGCATGTGTTTATACACTACACAGTTACAAGATAATCTTCTAATTGATATGGAATATAATTCTGCTTCCTAAAATATATCAACTAGTTATCTTTTTTTCCAAGTATTCTATTCTTCATAGAATTCCTTCTTCATTCATAATTCTTTTTGTCTTAGTCTCGATCTTCTTTCCTTTCAATCAGCCTCCTGCCTTATCTGAGAGTCATCTTAAGTCCTGATATTATCTCCTGATAAATATCTTCTGATCACTTAAGTTCTGATATCTTAAGTTCTGTCTTTAGTATAAGTGTTGATTTCCAGTTAAGCACTGATTTGTCCTTTTTAAGTAAGATCTGAAAACTAAACATAAATCATATTACACATGACATTATCAAATATATCTAACACCATATGTTCTGTGATACAGGTTCAGCCTCCAATGGCCTTCTTTCACTTGATAGTCATGAGGTTGAAAACCCACAACTTCTATCCCAAAATGTAAAGACAAACACAGAAACAGAACCAACCAACACTCTCTTACCACTAAAATAAAGTATCAATGAGCGTGAGGGAGAAAGTGCCTTAGTGCACCAGATAAGGAAGGTTCTGAAGTCAACCCAGCAGCTCTGTCTCCTACAAAGATGAGTAGTATTTAAACCGAGACAACTGTTATCCCCCATACATCTTCTCAAAAAGATGTAATGGCTGAAAAGGCACAAAACAGTTACTAGATTCATCCTCTCAACATGGTGTGTCTATTGAAATTTGCCTGTCAGCCAGGGGATCCGATGTAATGTCACCACCTTAAACATAAACAATTCTTGATGCACAAGGATAGGTTACACACACAAAGGATGAGTTACGGAAACAAGAGTTTTGACCATTTTAAGGTCAGATTCGATTGTTCAAGGTTCTTTAATGGACCAATTGCCTTTATAGGTGTTAGGAGAGGATACTGATCCAATAGCCATATGTCAGTGGTCAGTGTCTACCTCCCCAGGCTTAAATCCCCTGGATGCATCTGTGGATAGTGGATCTGACATAGGTGCAGATCGGCAACTTGTTGACAATAATTCAGATTTACCTGATGAGTCACAAGGAAATGTCTTCACAGACATTAGAAGGGAACTTTGATCTTTATGCTAAATTCTTTGGATCATTGTTTACCTTCCCAGAGTTCAAATCTGGAACCCTAAAAGGGAAACTAGCAACTTTTAGATTATGACTCAGATTCATCTGATGAGTCTAACAAGGATGGGGATTTGTGAACTCCCATTGCACCATATGTGACCTCCTTAAGGATGGCTAAGGTGATTTTCCTTGCAGGTACAACTGGATTTTGGAGCTATGAGAGGAGTGATACATTGTGAGAATGAGTGTAAACACAAGTGGAGAGAAGAGTGAAACACTTGTGAGGCACACGAAACAGAATCACACACTCACAGTGAGGAACAAAGACAAAAACCATATCCCATTCCCTATCCCTAAACATGGTTCTTGATACTTCGGGTCTCAAATCTGTTTATGATTGGAACCTAACTCTTAGGGACCTAACATTTACAGATTGGATTAGAATACTTCGAGTCCTAACAAGGTGGGACATAACAATTGGTAACAATTGGTGAACTCACATTTGGGAGGTATAAGGAGTTGGGCAGATTGGTGAACATGATGATCAACAGTGAAGTCATTCTTGCAGCATTTAAAGGGACATGGTTGATCAGACTCTGACTTGTTATTTCTTTTCCAACCAAGTAACATATGAGAACTCCTTCAGACAACAGCATACATTCCTTCTCTAAGAGAGAGATAAAAGCTTAAGTAATAGTTTGGAGGATTCCTCAACTAAGGGGGAGAAATAGCAGGAAGGAGGAAAAAGGTAAAGCACATGTACACTACACCACACCATTGTTGTTCGTAACTACGGATCCTATTGTACGGGAGATGTGGTAAACACAAGGTGATTTCCTAGTAATCAGAAGAAGTGGTTTGGTTCATCACTATTCTTCATAAGGGGAGAAGCTATTTTCCAAAAGGGGAGTACCATTAGTTCTTATATGTGGATCCTATTATACAGGAGAGGTGGTAGACGAAGGTGATCCCCTTTAAGCAGTTAATTCTCATAGGGGGAGAAGCAAGAGAGATATGCACTTCTCAACAGGAAATATGGTTGTACAAAAGAAGTTGCTGATGATTACTTAAAGACTGAGAAGTGTTATCTGGAAGAGATTTCAAGAACCAAGGAAATGAAGATGAAACTACTTGAAGATCAGTTCAGTGCTATAGGAACAAGCATCTTTCATTTCAGTTACTCAAGAAATCTGGAAATGCAGTATTTGATCCAGAAAACCAGTAGCATTATTTACAAATCCTGGTACATTACTTTTTTTAGTTGTTAGTTGAGTTATCCTCTTTATTTAATTTGTTTGTTAGGATTAACAATCAAATAGGGGGAGATTGTTGGTGAGACTGCGTAGCTGTATGAACAGTTGCGTGATAACTCAACACGATAATAACACTAGAACAGGACAGGTTAATTGTGAAGCCACCAAATCCGGGGTCAGGATTCGGTGTCACTACACAACTTTAAACAATAATAAAAACCTGTATATTAAAGTAATATACAGATAACCCCTCATAATCAGGATCGCTTACAGGTTATAGTATGAAACAAGAATCTAACCTTCTAAAATTTATATTGTCTAAATACAATTTCATTACCTCACATCTAATTTCCTTGTATTGATCACTACAACATCTCCACATTTCTTCAGCTGGAATCTCACCACTTTTGCTGTCTACTAAAAGCTATTCACCTTGCCCTCATTTGATACTAAAAGAAATAAGAGTTCACAAAGCAAGAGTGAGCCAAAAATGCCCAGCAAGTATCATAAATGGTTTCCAGAGATCATATCAGAAAATTCCTGGAAACGATTGTTGTATGATTTTACAAAACGTCCTTATAAATTTAAATTGTTGAGCGAACAAAACATCGTCCCTCATTGGCCTTTAATCATAAATCACATTTTTCCGAAAAAGGACAGTGATCGTTTCAATATTTCATCCTTTTGAATCAAATCTCTGTTTGAGTTCGTAATTATGAACTATTCGGGAAGGAATGCCGTTAATGGCGATCAACAATAAATTAGACTGGACACTAGAAACCAACATATGCACTATAACCTGCTGATCAGTCAGGATACAATGTGGATCTATACCCAACTGCATAGACCCAACCAACATATGGGGTACCCAGGCAACTATGGCCTAAGGGTCCGGTTCATCCCTGACCCATAGGATCCAGCTTATCACTGGTCCTAATCGTAACCGTCCAGCCCGTAGAGTATTTTGATATCAAATCATTTTGATTTCAAAACATCCCAAATTAGGGTTCGCAAATAACCCGAACGAATGGGTATTTGCTCAAGAGAGCAATCAAATTATAGGAACAATAATGAAAAGAACTGGCATAATAAGAGTAATTGCAGCGAAATATAAAACAGTGAACTATTTTGAACTTAGAATAGGAGTGAATAAATATTTGTAGTATTTAAGGAGAAAGGTTAGGAATACTTGCAGTATTTAAAAGAAAAGTTCGGGAATACTTGCCTCAATTGATAATCATCTGATCTTTAACTAGCTGCCATATCACTCAGTCCTGTTGCATTTGTACTACCCTTGACGGCTACTTGACCTTTCTTATCATTTACCCTCTTAGGTTTATCTTTATTCTTAATCCACTCGTTCCGATACTACACGCAATCAGGCTTTACCTTTACAATCTCTATCTGGCTTTGAACATCTCGTACTATGCGGATCTATGACAAATAATACCATTCAATGAACTGATAATATATAATTGACTAGTCTATACACTTATCCTTATCGTCTACCCGCCCGATAATAATAGATAAGAATCACATCTCATTCAGATAATATTTAAAAGACATGCTGACTCATTATTCACATAATACGTACACATAGGACAGGTAATCATATTATCCAAATAACACATAATCACGTAATTCAGGTAGCACATAAGTTAAATCATCAAAAGATAGGTCTCGATATGTTTAGAGTTGAAATTGGATCAAAAAGAATATTTTATCAATCAATTATTGACTCGGAATGATCCATAAAACACACCATTTTGATACAAACAAATTTAGGTCTCGAAAATATTTTTAATAGAAGCAAAATATTTTTCTGAGTCTAGAGGCGTTCATTTCGTATTAAACGGATCAGAAAACGGGTCGTCAGGAACTCTCACCGGAAAACGGAGACTCCCCTGGACCAAAATGGGTTTATTTTCTCCCGGTTTTTCGTCCAAATCCTCTTAAACTCTCACTAAAGCCCAGAAATAGCCACAAAAACAATCAACTATCGATCGATCGGTAAAATCGATCAACCCCGAAGCTTCATTCCGGCGAAAATCCGGTATAGGCCAACCTGGAACCAAACAACTCGATACATATCTCAAAATAAAGCTCTAATTACGTAAAATCTGATACAATCATTCTTAACATCAAGCATTTAACACACAAACCAGAAATTTGAATCAAAATAGTAAAAAAATCCATGAGCTTGGTTCACTACTTTGGGCAATCGTTTGGTGAAACTAAACATATGGATCGATTGCATATCACCCCATGAAGCTATCCCAATCATCAAATTCAATCAATAACCCTCAGAGCGAAAAGCCCCAAATTTGACCTCAAGAACAATCAAGAACCCTAATTTTTAATTTTTAGAAAAAATCAAACCTCAATTTCTATATGTTATTGAACTCTGTTTTTGACATATAATATATCAAATTGACCAGAAAAATATTATCTACAATATGGAATCATCAAATCATATTAACAACATCAAGAACAAATTTTCATATTTTAATTATCAAATAATTCGAATATAATTAAATAAATAAGAAAATTACCATGATTTTTGGGCAAAAACTGATGATTGATTCAGAAAGAAGATTTCGAGAGCTTCGTTTTGATATGCTGCACGCCCGAATTGGAGTTCGACAACGCCTTCGTTCGTGTGTTTGATTCTCAGGAACGTATCGGTTTTCTAGGTTTTTCTCTGTATTTACGGTATTTTTACTGGTTGTAAATGAATAAACGAATAAAATGAAAAAAGAAATATGCTATTTATATTTACGGAATATTAGTTCGTTCTGGATCATTTTGGATCGTTAAATTAGTTGCTTAGCCGCTAAATAACTGCAATAACGATTCGATTTGATATCAGTTTTGGATAATTATCCCAACCGGGCTTTTTATAAAACACTTTATACGAAAATAATGTAAAAATATCCCGTCTCTCGAGAATACGGGTTTTGTTGATTTATCGAAATGGTTATCGTATCGAAAATTTTGCACCGGGCCGCGCACGGGTCAAACCGTAATCCGGATTGAAAAAGTCAAAACACGGAAAATATCTAGAATTACCAGATTAGGTTAGGAAGGAGTTTTCGGAAGAGTTTCAGGTTGTAAAAATGTAAAAACGGTTGAAGTCGGACGATTCCCGGCTTTATAAAATAATTTTGTAATTATTCAGAAAATAATTAATAATTCATAAATCATTATAAAATCATCTAACACTCCAAAAATTACCAGAAAAATACCTTAATTATCTATATTTTATTCTGGACATATTAAAATTAACATACTCACATTTTATTACATACAAACATCCAAATATTATTATCAAACATCAGATAATTCACCAAAAAATCATATAATATTCACATAATAATCATATATTGATACAAATAATTACACGATATTTCTCGGATGTTACATTAATAATACTACGTCTACACAAGAAATCAGGAAGAATGAAGACAAAACAAATACAAAGAATCAGAAGATTAGAAGAAGGCCTGAAGTCTGTCTACAGGTCACTGAAAGAAGTTCATTCATATGATCATGCCTCAGTGAAGAACAAAGGTTAAAGACTTTCAGGGTTTCAAAAATGTTGAAGATTCAGTATACAAGTGCTACCGGAAGATTTCAGTGTATTGGCATTGATTGAAGATAGACAGTGTTCGAAGCATAGCAATCTGAAGAATTGAAGACAGGGTATAGACAGAGGTTAACGAAGATGCTGTCTAAAGTTCCAGAAAGGATTTCAGTGAAAGTACAGTTGTTTATTGACAGTCAGTGTCTGAAACAATAAATTGAGGCAAGCTTAACAATTTAATCAAGGCCATAATACGAAGACCTGAATCGGGGTTAGTCGTCTGTGAACCAGACCAGTTGCACTAGGCGTCGATAGCTCGTGAAAGGAATCTGGGTATTATTTATAGAGGAATTGTTAAGTTGAGGAACGTACTTGGATTGAACATTTATATGTTAAAGTACGAGAAGAGGTGCGCAGGGTATACAGCTAAACAGCTCAGGGACTGGCGAAGCTCAAAGTTTAATTGGTAAATTAAATAAATTTATTTAATGGAATTTAATATAATTTATTTAATAAACTTATAATGATTTATTTTATAATTTTAAATAAGTTTATTTTATAAATCTAAATTAGTTTATTTATATAAGTTATGATAGGGATAAATAAATCCTGATTGTATAATTAAATATTGCATTAATTGTACAAGGTATGGGCTGCTAGGCCCAATAAGAAGATGTATGACATTCAGACCAGAAAGTTAACATGTTGATCAGGCCTGATGGAACAAAGAAGGCCCAAAATCCTGATTATTTATTAATTTCGTAATTAATAAATAAGGGAGAAAAACAACTATTAAGATAAGTCCTAGTGGGGATATAAATCCTTGTAGATTGGCCTCCAAGGAACCTCATGGGATAAGGAATCAGCTTCCTACTTCCTAGGACTCCTAAGTCTATCCTAATTCAGAGACTTGACCACCAAGTCTCCTATACCAAGTCTAACTCAAGGACTCCCAACATCTATATAAGGGGCCTCACCCCACAGATCAGAACTACATTTTTTGACTTGATCCTTGGCAATCAGCAAGGTACGTAGGCATATTGTTAAGGCAGATTGAGTCACGAAATACAAGAGCAGTCAAACCGAGCCTTGAAGCTCACGTTCCTTAGTACTAAATACAACGATTATATATATTAGTTTTTAATCCATAACATTTGGCGCCGTCTGTGGGAAGGCACAACAACAACCATGGCGAGAACACGGAGAACAATTAGAGCTCTGGAGGAAGGAACACCATCAGGGACAACCCAGGTGATTTCGTCAACCGTGGAGATTTCTCCCGACTCAACTTATGCATCTACTCAAGGGGAAGCTCAGGTAGGGGAAACTCAACCTCAGCCACAAGGGACAACTCCCCCGACTATTCAAGGTACGAATCCTCAAGTTCAACAAGTACATGTACCTGTGACTTCTCGACCCGTCGGGTATGAATATTCAACTATTGTTACTAATAACCCCCCTTATGGGATGCCCCTTTACCCCGAGGTTGGAGGAAGTGGACACGCGGGGCGAAGTGAAGCACGAGGGCAATCGCCCCCTATACGAGGTTTGGCTCCTATCCCCGAGGATCGAGAATTTTCTGGTCCTTATACTGAGAGAGATTCCGAATCTTCGGATGATGAAGTGGCCCCAAGAAGGAGGCGTCCTGGCAAAGAGCCGATGGCCGATGGAAGACAACGCCCTCAAAGCGCGCAAGGGGCGAATCCCCAAGAAGTGCAGGAAAGGATCAGGGCTCATGAGGCTGAGATCCAAAGGCTGAGGTGTGACTTGGAGGCGCACCAGGCCGCCAGGCCCCAGATACCTCCTAGGGGGGAGAAATCCTCCTCCTATCATAGACCTAGATGGTCCGGTACGAAGAAGGGCTGTTGTCCCAAGAACTGATCCAAGCAATCTTCTTCCTCTTGGAGATCCTGATGATCCTACTCCTCCCTTCACTGAAGAGATAATGAATGCCCATATCTCAAGGAAGTTTAAGATGCCAACCATCAAAGCCTATTATGGCACGGGAGATCCCGCTAACCATGTTAGGACATTCTCTAATGCACTGTTGTTATAACCTGTGAATGATGCTATAAAGTGTCGGGCCTTCCCTCAAACCCTGTCGGGTATGGCTCAAAGATGGTATAGTCGCTTGCCCCCAAACTCTATTGGGTCATTTAGAGAATTAAGCCAGGCCTTTATTAAGCAATTCATCAGTGGAAGAGTTCATGAGAAAAGTTCTGCATCTTTTATGAGCATTGTCCAGGGGGCAAAGGAATCCTTGAGAGATTACCTGAATCGTTTCACAAAGGAGGCTTTAAAAGTCCCAGACCTTGATGATAAGGTAGCCATGATAGCGCTGTAACAAGGAACAAGGGATGAGTTTTTTAAGATGTCCTTGGCCAAACGCCCCCTGAAAGTATGTTGCAGCTTCAGGAGAGGGCAGGGAAATATATCAAAGTTGAAGAAAACATGAGGAAGACCGTAGTAAGTAATGAGCCCATTGGAGGCAAGAAGCGAAAAATGGACCTGGAGTATATCGCTAAGGACAAATATCCTAGAACCGAGCAAAACCCTGATTCAACCCCCAAGAAGGGAGGACCTGGGCAAAAGTTCACCGAATACGCTAAGCTGAATGCTCCTAGAAGCCAGATCTTGATGGAAATCGAGAAAGATCAAGATATTCGTTGGCCTAAGCCCCTGAAGGCTGATCCTACCAAGCTAGACAAAAGCAAATATTGCAGATTTCATAAAGATGTTGGTCACGACACCGATGAGTGTAGGCAGCTGAAAGATGAAATTGAGTTCCTCATTCGAAAAGGAAGATTGAACAAATACACTGGAGAAGGAGGGATAGGAATAATAATGGAAGGAAGAACTTTGAGGATCGTAGGAGGGACCAAGACGATCAGGGGTGAAACCCCCAGCCTATAGGCCCGATTATAAATGCAATTTTTGGAGGGCCGCGACCTCGAGGGCCTGTGATAAACACGATCTTTGGAGGTCCAACTGCTGCTGGATTGTCCAAAAATTCCAGAAAGGCATATACTAGAGAGGTTATGCATATTGTTGGAGAAGCCCCGAAGAGGGCCAGGACAGAAGTAACATTGGCTTTTGATGATTCTGACCTAGAGGGTGTGAAGTTTCCTCATGACGACCCTCTAGACATAACACCGATAATAGGAAATAGCCCGGTTAAGAGGGTCCTTGTGGATAATGATGCTTCTGTGGATATGTTGCTTCACGACACCTTTCTAAGGATGGGGTATAATGACTCCCAGTTGATGCCAACCGACATGCCGATATATGGATTTGCTGGAGTAGAATGTCCTGTAGAAGGGATAATGAAGTTGCCAACCACCATAGGTACGGAACCAAGGCAAGCAACATAGATGTTGGACTTTGTGGTAGTAAAGGCTAGTTCGACCTACAATGCTATCATGGGAAGAATAGGGATACATGCCTTTAAGGCAGTCCCTTCTTCTTATCATTCTGTTATGAAATTTGCGACTCGAGATGGGATTGGAAAAGAAAGAGGAGATCAAAAAATGGCAAGAAGCTGTTATGTGGCCTCTTTGAGGGCAGATGGAGTCGGGGGACAGGTTCTTCCTATTGAAGATATGGATGTCCGAGAAAATGATAAGAAGAGAGGAAAGCCAGCAGAAGACTTGGTTTCGATTCCTTTAGACCCCGAGAATCCTGAGAAGATGACTTTCATTGGAGCCACATTAGAGGAGCCCCTTAGAGGGAAGTTGGTGAAATTTTTGTAAGAAAATAGTGATGTGTTTGGTTGGTCAGCAGCTGATATGCCAGGCATAGACCCGGGGCTGATTACTCATAAGTTAAACGTGGATCCAAGCAGGAAGACAGTGAAACAAAAGAAAAGAATTTTTTCCCCCGAAAGACAAGAGGCTATAAAACAGGAAGTAGAAATGCTCTTAGAGGCTGGTTTCATTGAGGAGATTCAATTTCCAGAATAGTTAGCAAACCCTGTAATGGTGAAGAAGGCTAATGGGAAGTGGAGGATGTGTATAGACTTCACTGATCTGATTGATGCATGCCCTAAAGACTGTTTTCCGTTGCCAAGAATTGATACTTTGATTGATGCCACTGCTGGGCATGAGATGCTGAGTTTCATGGATGGATTTAGCGGATACAGTCAGATCAAGATGCATAAAGATGAAATTCCAAACGTATCATTCGTCACTGACTTTGGTGTTTATTATTATTTGTTATGGCATTTGGTCTTAAGAATGCAGGAGCCACCTATCAAAAGCTGGTAAATAAAATTTTTAAGGATCTTATTGGTAAAACTATGGAAGTCTATGTTGATGACATATTAGTCAAGAGTCTAGGAAAGACTGATCATATAACCCATTTGAGGGAAGCTTTTGAGGTCCTGAGGTACCACAAGATGATGTTAAATCCTACAAAATGTGCTTTCGGAGTAGGATCTGGAAAATTTTTGGGATTGATGGTCTCCAAGAAAGAAATAGACGCTAACCCCGACAAAATAAAGGCAATCCTAGACATGGAACCACCAAAAACCGTCAAGGATGCTCAGAAGCTCACAGGAAGGGTTGCTGCGCTAGGACGATTCATCTCCAAGTCAGGAGACAAGTGTTTATCATTCTTCAAGTCACTAAAGAACATCAAGGACTTTGTATGGAATGAGGAAAAACAGAAGGCATTCGAAGAGTTAAAGAAGTATATAGCCCATGCCCCATTGTTGGCCAAGCCAGTTCTGAGTGAAGTTTTATTCTTGTACTTGGTTGTTTCAGAAAGTGCCTTGAGCGCGGTGTTGGTTAAGGAGGAACTGAAAGTCCAGAAACCCGTATACTATGTCAGCAAAATTCTGCATGGTGCTGAGTTGAATTATTCAACTATTGAGAAATTCGCTTTAGCCTTGGTAATGGCTTCAAGAAAGCTGCGTTCTTATTTTCAGGCTCATCAGATTGAGGTTCTAACAAATCAGCCCCTGAGAAATATCATTCACAGTCCCAAGGCAAGTGGGAGATTGATTAAGTGAGCAATAGAGCTGGGAGAGTTCGATCTCAAGTATAAGCCACGTACGGCAATAAAAGCCCAGGCACTAGCTGACTTCGTGGTGGAATGTACCATACCCAACCAAGAAGTCGGGGGGCAGGAAGATACCATACCTCAAGACAAGGGAGTCGATAATGGGGACAAAAAGAAGGATGATAAGGAGAAAGAATATTGGGTTCTCTATTTTGATGGAGCATCAAAAACAAACTCCAGTGGAGCAGGATTGGTTTTACAAAGCCCTGACGGGTTCTTGATTGAGTATGCCATGAAGCTAGACTTCCCAACCACAAACAATGAGGCAGAATATGAAGCTCTGATAGCTGGTCTCGGCCTAGCTGGAACACTTAGAGTCAAAAACTCAAGGGTTCGTGGAGACTCGAAGCTGATCATATCCCAGGTAAAGGGAGAATTTGAGGCAAGGGATGATACAATGGCTAAGTATGTCCACCTAGTAAGAGCTGTGATGACCCAATTTAATGAATGCCATGTTGAGCACATTCCAAGGGAGGAAAATGCTAAGGCAGATGCATTATCAAAGTTTGCTTCATCCGAGATAAAAGAAAGTTCAGGAAGTGTGTACTTCCGTGTTTTGAAGACACGAAGCATAGATGTTAAGCTTGTGGCTCCTATAGGCCTGGGGACGTCATGGATTGATCCCATTAAGGCTCACATTCAAACCGGTTGGTTGCCAAGCAATGCAACTGAAGCACGGAAGTTAACTGTTCGAGCACTAAGGTACTCTTTGATAGATGGGATTCTGTACAAAAGATCTTTCGTGGTTCCTTATTTAAGGTGTCTCAGGCCCGATGAGGCCCGCTTGGCTCTTGAAGAAGTGCATGAAGGTATTTATGGGCAACACTTGGGGGGCAGGGCCTTGGCTCATAAGATAACCCGTTTAGGCTTCTATTGGCTAGAAATAATGGCTGATGCCAAAGAATATATGAAGAAGTGTGATCGCTGTCAGAAGCATGCACCTGTTGTTAGACAACCCCCCGAGATGCTGACCTCTATCAACTCGCCCATTCCCTTTGCTATGTGGGGAATGGATATTTTGGGGCCTTTCCCCATGGCCACGGCACAAAGAAAGTTTCTGATAGTAGCCATTGATTATTTCACCAAGTGGATTGAAGCCAAACCCTTGGCCAAGATCACAACTAAGCAGGTTGCACAATTCCTGTGGGAAAATATTATGTGCCGATATGGAATTCCCCGTATCCTAGTCACCGACAATGGAACAAAATTTAACAACGAGGAATTCAAGAAGTACTGTGAAGAAAATGAGATTGAGTTACGGTTCACCTCTGTGGCTCACCCACAAGCCAATGGGCAAGCTGAGGTAGCAAATCGAATAATCCTGGATGGGCTAAAGAAGAGGATCGAGAAGTCAAGAAATAATTGAGTGGATGAGATACTTCCCATATTATGGGCCTATAGAACTACCTGTAGAGTCACGACCGGAGCAACTCCCTTCATGTTGGAATATTGGGCAGAAGCAGTAGTTCCCGTGGAGATATCACATTCCTCTCCAAGGATTCAGGCTTTCAATGCTGAGGAAAATGAGGAAGGACAAAGGTTAGCTCTGGACTTAATCGACGAAGTACGAGATGGGGCACATGCAAAGATAGTAGAGTACCAGAAGAAGGCTTCATTCTACTACAACCTAAGGGTTAAAGAAAGGTTTTTCAAACAAGGTGATCTAGTCTTGAGGAAGATAGAAGCATCTGATGTAGGACAAAAAGGGAAGCTTGCCCCGAATTGGGAAGGGCCGTACAGAGTCAAGAGTGTTCAAGGTAGAGGAACCTACAAGCTAGAGACTATGGATGGTTTTGAAGTCCCGAGAACTTGGCATGCACAAAACCTGAAGGTTTACTATGTGTAGGGCAGTTGGATACGATTTTCACTTATCAAGATGGCGAGTAGGTTGAAAAGCACCTTGAAGCTTTGCTTGCTTAGGATTTATATGTTCTAGTTTTATTTTGAAATTTATTAAGACTTGTGTAAGGGACGAATTCCAAACAATTTATGGAAATTCATGAGTTCTTCAAAGTATGTTTATGGCCTAACAAGTAAAAACCAAATGCATGGATGCAAGCATAAAAGGTGATAAATAAAATATATCGGATAAATATTACAAGAAGTTCGATAAATAAAGTCTCGAAAATAAGATAAAGAAAACAAGCCACGCAGGGCTGCAAAAGCTCTAAGGAGCTGAGGTACCCTCGACATCCATATCATCGTCCTCTCCGCTCTCGCTGGATGTCTCTGTCGTCTCGGAGGAGGAGGAAGAGCTATCGTCCTCAGCAGGTCTGGAAGAAGACTCGGGAGGAGGAAGGAGTGGATCCTGAGGAACATGATCCGAGACAACTACTCGGGTACGAAACCTTTGTAGCAAAGCCTCGTCATCAGGGCAGATATAATCCGCGGGTTAATATCGGGACAAGCCTCGTTCACGGTCCCAAGGGCCGTGTCCCAACCAGTCCTAAAAAACCCGGGAAAGACTGAATCATCCCTAATCCTCATGGACTGGGCAAACTCCTCCGAGTCTAGATAGTTGTCTATAGCTTTATCCTTCTCCGCCCGAAGTACCACCAGCTCAGCGTTAGACTCCCCGAGTTCTTCCTCTTTGCGCTTGAGCTTCTTCTCCAGGGTAGCATACTTCTTCTGTTGCCTCCTAAGAGCATTATCGGCCTTATCAGAAGCCCGCTTCCATGACTCGGCTTGCCTCACAGCGCCTTGAAAATAGGCGTTAGACTGAAACAAAGCAATCAGCAAAGTATAAGGCAAGCAAATGATACAAGAATGAAAGATAAGTTTAAAAAAGAGGAGGCATACTGAAGCCAGAGACTGAGCTCCCATGAGCTTAATCCTCTCAAGGTCAGGGGTGGCCACCACGTCATTAAAGTCCTTGGAAGTCACGCTATGGTAGGACCAATCCCAAGCATGCTTCGTGGAACCAACCACGGTATCCCCTCGGTGGAATCCCCAGGGAGGCTGAAAGGCGCCTGTAGCAGCAGCATGGGCAGCAGCAGTGATAGGAGCATTATGGCCCTCAGCTCCTTCAGTTGAAGCCTCCCCCATAGGCTCCTTGTGCTTTCTCAAGAAGATAGGCTCTGTCGTCTTTTCCCGGGTGTCTAGGCCTGCGAGTCGAGCTTTTTTTATCCTAGCAGTCTCTTCAACAAGAGGAACATTGTCCTCGTTAATCTCCTTAGCAGCTGCAAAACAAGGCAAAAAACAAAATAAGTGATGTTAATAATGCATGAAATGAAATAAAGATGATAAGGGAAGAAAAATACCCTGTTGAGAAACAGAGGATAGTCCCACGTGAATGAGGGAGAACTCCTCTAAGAGAGTCCAGCTGGTAGTAGTGCCGTTGTCCTGAGTAAGCCCATTATAAATAATAGTTTCCTCAGGAGTTAAGTGAATGGATTTGAGGCTACCATCACTGACCTTCCCGAAGGAAGATCGGAAGAGTGTGCCCCAGTCACCATTCTCCCAACGTAACCCAACGAAACTATTCCTCCAATTTTGGTTATTGTCGGGAATGGAGGCACTGTTAAAGATATGTTTACTTTTGGGCCTTTGCTTAACATAGACCCAACCACAAATATTGGAAGAGCTATTATAGCACTGAAAGACTTTCCTAAAAACAGCTACGGAAAGGGGAAAACCCTCCCTAAGGCAGCAGACCATAAAACATAAAATGTTCCTCCAAGCGTTTGGAGGAAGCTGACACGGGTTGATTTGTAAATCAGCTAAAAGATGAGGAATAAAAGGGTGGAAAGGAAACCTAAGCCCGGCATTAAGGGCATCTGTGTAAATAAAGAGAGTGTCGGGTCTCCAATGGCAAGTACGGTCACCACCAGAGACTGGAACTAATCTAAGAGGAGGAAGGACATTATAACGTGCATTTAGTTTATCGAAATCAATGTTGTGCCAAGTGTTACAATAATTAAAAGAATCAAGATGTGCAGTAGAGGGATATTCATCCCCCCTAGTATTAATCATATCGATTAAAGACATATATGAAGAACGGATCTCGATATCCTTACCTCATTTTGAAGCCATTAGAAGGGTTGGCCCAAGAAAATTTAGCCCAGATTTAAGGGCCCAAATCTAAAGTATATGCAAAAAATCATTATGTAAATATTCCTGACCCATTCGACCAGAAAACATAAAGAAATCCTGGTCGAATGGCTTGAGGTCTAAACCCTGTCGATCAAGGCTAAAAAACAGCCTTAATTCGACCAGAAAGAAGATTCATTCGACTAGAAATCAAGAGAAAATCCTGGTCGAATCAATCCTATTCGAAATAGCTTCGACCAAGGCAAGAAAAAGGGTTAATTCGGTCAGAAACACAAGAATCCTGACCGAAAGGGACGAAAATCCTGGTCAAAAAATTCCTAGTCGACAAAAAAAAAAGAAAAATAAAGGGAAAAATCCTGGCCGAAATTCGACCAGGATTCCTGATCGAATGCATCCTCCTCGAAAAGCCTTCGACCAAGGCACAGCAGAGGTTAATTCGACCAGGATCCTGGTCGAACAGGATTCCTGGTTGAAATCTGTATAAAAAAAAAGAGAGAAAAAGAAAAAAGGAAAAAGGGGGAAGAAAAAGAAGGAAAAATTCCTGGAAAATTACAGAAAGATAAGGAAATTCTTTAAAATATTTTCTGAAAAATGCTAATATTTTCAGAAATAAGGAATAAATCCAGAAAAATAAGGATAAATCCCAGAAATTAAGGGAAAAATCCAGTAAAATAAGGATAAATCCCAGAAATTAAGGGAGAAATCCAGAAAAATAAGGATAAATCCCATGAATTAAGGGAAAAATCCAGAAAATTAAGGATAAATCCTAGAAATTAAGGGAAAAATCCAGAAAATCAGGGAAAAATCCCGGAATTAAGGGAAAAATTCTTGGAAATTAAGATAATTCCTAAATAAAAGGAACAATCATTGTAAACTTGTAGGTCGCTCCACACTTTACGCAAAAATGAAACCCTATAAGGGAATGAATAGACTTAACTTCTGCGAAACCTAATCAATGTTTCCCAAAAGTTGGGGGGCAAATGATAGGGATAAATAAATCCTGATTGTATAATTAAATATTGCATTAATTGTACAAGGTATGGGCTGCTAGGCCCAATAAGAAGATGTATGACATTCAGACCAGAAAGTTAACATGTTGATCAGACCTGATGGACCAGATCAGGCCTGATGGAACAAAGAAGGCCCAAAAATCCTGATTATTTATTAATTTCGTAATTAATAAATAAGGGAAAAAACAGCTATTAAGATAAGTCCTAGTGGGGATATAAATCCTTGTAGATTGGCCTCCAAGGAACCTCATGGGATAAGGAATCAGCTTCCTACTTCCTAGGACTCCTAAGTCTATCCTAATTCAGAGACTTAACCACCAAGTCTCCTATACCAAGTCCAATTAAAGGACTCCCAACATCTATATAAGGGGCCTCACCCTACAGATCAGAACTACATTTTTTGACTTGATCATTGCCAATCAGCAAGGTACGTAGGCATCTTGTTAAGGCAGATTGAGTCACGAAACACAAGAGCAGTCAAACCGAGCCTTGAAGCTCACGTTCCTTAGTACTAAATACAGCGATTATATATATTAATTTTTAATCCATAACAAGTTATATTTAAGTTTATTTTATAAATTAATTTAGTTAAAATTTAAACTTAAATAAAAAGAAAAAAAGGAAAAAGAAAAAGAAAATAGAAAACAAAACAAAAAAAAGAAAAGAAAAACAAAAAAAAACAAAACAAAAAAAAGGAAAAAGAAAAAAAAGAGAAAATAAACAAAGAAAACATGCAACCGTGTACTTGATGTTTTGGTTAAGTCAAGTACATGCATGATTTAGTACGAAGTACATGTACCTGTACCTACCTTGTCGCCACACAGGAGTTAGTGTAAGTTTGTTTTGGTTTACACTTATATATATATACTAGTACACTCCTGTCGCCACAGGCATAGTTACTCCCACCCCCTGTCGCCACAGACCTATCTCCTGTAGCCACAGAACTACTTGGTCGCCAGATAAAGGTTGTCGCCACAGAGCTCTCCTCTATCCTCAGCCACACATTTTATTGGATAAAGTCTACACTTTGCAGCAGAAGGAAAAAGCCATTCATTTTGGATAAAATTTTGTTCATCTTCTCTCCCAAAAGAGAAGTGAAAATGGTAGTATTGATTTACAGAGAAGCTCAAGCATTTTGTATATCCATTTAACTTCTCACCGGAGTAATGTTATAATGCCTTGTTTAATTCTTGTATATTCATAGAGGCATTATAATCGTTACACGGTAATTAAATCCTAGTACAAACGAAAGCTAGATCATTGTATAGGATTTGATTTGTAAATCTTTGTAGAAGCTAGGAACTTTGTTGTTCTTAGATTGTAGTCGATTAATTTATTTACCGGAGTGTAGCAACACCCCCGAGGATTTATATATGAATATATACTTCCCCGAATATCTTGTGTTTCTTGTTTTTATCATTCCAAACACTATTCCCCTCAAGAACCGAGCACAAAATATTATATCCGCTAAAGATTCGAAAGAATTTTTAATTTATTGATTATCGTATTCAACCCCCCCTTCTACGATAATTCGGGACCTAACAAGACCCCTCAAAATACACTGAAACTGAAAAGGAGAAAGTCTTTCTAGATAGTGGCCTGCAACTAATTCTGATAGAGTCACTTGACAATGTTATGTACAATAATATTGTCAACTGTGACACAGCCAAAAAGATTTGGGAGAAGATTGAGATTTTGTGTGAGGGTATAGAGGAAGTAAGATCAAATCAAAGGAGAATACTGGTATCTCAGTATGAGGGTTTCATGCCAAAGCCTAAAGAAAAAATTACTGAAGTTTTTGAAAGATTTAATAAATTAATAAATGAATTGCAACTTCATGAGAAATATTATAAAGTAGAGGAGGTTAACCTAAAGTTCTTGCTAGCTCTTCCTAACCACCCTGAACATAAAATATCAGCTATTAGAGAAGGAAGAGACTTGAGCAGAATAATATTGAAAGTTTTGTATGGAATCTTAAAAACTTATGAGCTTGAAATGTTGCAAAGAAAGTCATTAAAAGAAAATCAAGGACATGTGGTTGATGGTTCCAGTGCCTTAGTTGTCAATGAGAGTGAAACAAGTGAAGATGAACAAGATGCTCAAGTTCCGGTTATTCATGTTGTGGAGCAAAAGAAGAAAGGACCTCAGAAACAAGTTATTTTGGAGCTAGAGGAAGATGAATTCTACACCCTTGATGAGCTAGATGAGATGGACCAATCTATGGCTTACTTGGCTAGAAAATTTTCTAACATAAGGGTAAAAAAGCCAAGGTTTTTCAAAAATAAGGGACAGTCCTCCAACAACAACAATTGGAAACCAAAAGCTCGGTATAACTCAGCTAGCAAAGGTGGTTACAAGACTGGATCAGTTGACAGATCAAAGATAAGGTGCTTCAACTGTGATGACTTGGGTCACTTTGCTTCTGAGTGCAGGAAGCCAAAAAAAGTGAAGAAGGATAAAGCCTATTGGGAACTGCAGGCAAAATATGAATCTCTCTTGAAGAAACAACAAGGAAAGGCTTACATAGATCAAGTCACTATCAACTGCTCTTTTGAATTTGAACATTCGTTGGAACTTAGATTGATCATCCGTTGGAAATCTGTTTGATCATCCGTTGAAACTCTGGTTGATCATCTGTCAAGACTTATGTTGATTATCTGTTTAAGCTTTGTGAATCATCTGTTGAGACTGTCTTTTTGGCAGTTAACTCTATTTCATTTATACAAAATTACAAGGCATCTAATATTTATAATTCACCATCCTACCTTGCATATCAATCTAGTAGTCAACATGACTTAAACATTCTATAATACCTAGTTCACTAAGCCATTTAAGTATGCAGAAATGTGCTACTAGTCTTATTGTACATAAGCTACTCTTTCAACGGATGTTGAAATGATCATCCGTTGAAATCTACAAAATCACTTAATTAAAGTCTATTTAATGTTTTGTTTGAGTTAACATCAAGAACACAACATTTTGCTAACAATCTCCCCTAATTTATGTCTACTGGAATTGTAGCCATAAATTAAGAGAAACTTGATGATAACAAAACACTCAATGAACACAGAATAAAATAAAGTAGATAAAATTTGTAAGTGCTGCAATTTATTGAAAATTATCACAAAGAGAAATTTGTAGAGAGTTTTACTGATCATTTTCAAGGTGCTCCTCTAGATTGAGCAAATTAAGATCATTTCCTTGATTGCCTTGACTTCTTTCCCAGCTTCACATCATTCTCTTCAATCTGGTAATGGAGTTGTCTGAAAAATTCTGATTCTTCATTATTTGTTAGATCCAACTTTTCTTGCATTTCTTTTAGAGTTTCATTGCTTGTAATTGTTAGGGCAGAAAACACGCGCTAATAATACACGCAAGTATACGCGTTCGCAAGTAATATAGAATACTTTTTAGTTCGTTCCCACAGAGACTCAGACTAATTCTGTTCAATTAACACTCACTCACCAATGTATAATTACTTCTCAATGTCAAGACAATAACCCTTAGATTTGATTAACTAATTATTAACTACAATTAACTACAAGAATTAAACAATTAATTGATACTTGAATTAACAATATTAAACACACATGAGATCTCAACTTCATTACTACTTCCTTCAATAGTTATTGTTATTACCCTTAACATGTAACGGTGATGATATTAATCAAACAACACAAAACTGATAAAAGCCAAATTTCATTGTACTAATACCATTCTACCAAGCATCCACAATTAAGACAGAAGTTGAATATGGATCAATTATGTTGAGACCCTATATGTCTACAGAATTTGACAACATAACGATTTAAGCACAAGTTATTCCTTATGATTACACAGGGCAAGTAAAACGGTTAGAGTTACCCACTAATCATGCATACACATACATAAACCTATGCTAGCATGACAAGTTCTAAACCTCAAGATCCACTGTCACTTCACAAGAGATGAACACCCTATCTTATATGTTCGCGACGCACATAAGACGAATAAGCACAACCAATACTAGATATCATACAATCATCACACACTAAGGTATTAAACAACTAACTAAAGAATTCCATAGTAATTCCGTTACGACCCCATGATCACGATTAGCCCATGATAGAACTCATCATCACCATGGGTTCATATGAAAATATGATAATAACACACGAGAATAATTAAAGAAACTACTTATATTAAACCAGAGTACGTCACAAGAGTAAATAGGTTCAAAGTAAAGAAAACTAGCATCCACTGCTATAACGAAATAAAGAATCATAAGAAACTATGCTTCCTCTTCGTTGCGGTGTGCTAAAACGGTCTTCTTCCTTATCTCCTCGCTCCTCGATTGATACTACTATTCAACACCCCGTAAAATGTCTCTGAAAACTACTTATATAGGAGTCCCACAAAACCCAGCTTTCTCAGAAGTTGGAAGCTCAACAGAATTAGGAGTCTAAAAATATTAATTTTAATTTACATCCCTGAGCTGCCGCTCAGCAATCCTGAGCGGGCGCTCAGCTTCCTGAGCGGTCACTCAGCAGAGCTGAGCGGGCGCTCAGAACCTTTCTGGAAAAATCTCTGTTTTGCTCCCGTTTCTTGCCGCATTCTGCTCCTATCTTCCCACTTGCAATGCCAAACACATGCCAAGGCTTATTCTTGATGAAATCTCTCCACAAATGCAAGTAATACCCTAAAATGCACAAACACTAGAAAAATGCATCAAATACACAAAATACTTGATTTCAAGACATCAATTTAAGCTATTATAAGATGTTCTAAGTGGTATAAAATGCCACTTATCGCACCCCCAAACTTAAATCGATGCTTGTCCTCAAGCGTCACAGACTCAAAAACAAAACAAAAACAAGCATGAATGCAATCTATATGAAATACAGCGATCCCCCTCACTACGACCAAACCAACCAACTTACGACATCTCAACAAATGCAATTAGGTGAATAAAGATCAATCAAATCATACAAACTAACATACAGCCAGAAACGTGGTGTGTACGGATGCTTAACAGATATGCTTCAAAACTGGATCAATTATCAAAACTCGACTATCCTCAAGGTAATAACATGATTATACGAAGAATAAATTTTAGGCACAAAATGACTTATAACACTTCAAGATTACTGGAGCTTATTACGGAATCATGCTTTTTATTTGACACATAAACAAATGCCTATTTGACCGTGCAATGAGTGAGATCCACAAAAGACTTATACAATGGCATCCATTTAGCGAGCGTTAGGTTAGCGGATCCCAGACTTTAAAAGCCTTAGGTCACTAGGCACAAAGTCCCCTAAGAACTTAATAACTCGAATACCAAAGAGCCCACTCGTGATCAATTATGCATTAACTTTCTATTTTTTTCTTTTCTTTGTTTTCTCCTTTTTTTCTCTTTTTTTCTTTCTATTTTTTTCTTCTTTTTTTTCTTTTTTTTTTCAAATTTCTGAGCAAGTGCGTTTCGCTCCATCTTGCTCAACCCTAGACTACTCGCATAAAAATATGAGCCAGCTACTAGCCATTTGATGCCTAGCCACAATTAGCAATGAATTCCAATTTTTACTCCAATTTTTCTTTTCATGTCTTTTATCACTAAGAACCTATTATAAATTATAAGCATAATCAATAGATTAACCTTGAAAACCATCAAACCATGACAACAATCTAGTCCTTAAGCATTCTCTAAGACTTAGTGAAATTACAAGTGTTTCTAGCATGCACGTCAACCTACAAGACTCAACATCACTTTAACGCTATCACTACACTCGCATCAACATCACAAACCAATTGGTAAAGCAACGCAAAAGGGATCGTGGTATATGCATGAGCTAAATGACATAATAAATAAAGCTATAAAATAAAATAATAAAAAAAACTATATGGCAAAAAATATGCAATTATATGAACTAAACTATCATGAATATGCAACTATATGACACACACAAAATATTTCTTAACTACCACCCCCAAACTTAAAATATTCACTGTCCCCAGTGAAGGTAGTAGAAAGGAACACAGGGTATACCTACTTGGAGAAATCATCATCATCACCCTCAGAGGGTGGAGTATCAGGAGGCGGATACGCAGAGTCCTCACCAAAAACGGGCCACTGGATGTCAGCTCCAAGACCTCTAAAAGCAGTCCCAAGTGCAAGGGTGAGCTCCTCAGCAAACGTGCTCTGCGTCTCATACATAGCATCCATCCTCCTCGACAGCCTCCTATACTGAGCATCAGCCATCCCAGCACCCTCCTGAGCTCTAGAAGAGCCTGCCTCATCATGCCCAGGTCTCCCCATGGTAGCACCAGCTGCTGGACGTCCTCCTGGAAGATGATAACCCAGCCCATGCTCCTCGGGCTCTCCACCAGTCCACTCTTGCATCACATTCAGAGTCCCGGAATCAATAGGAGCGGCCGGCAGCTGCAACTGCTCGTGAGAAGGCCACTGAACTCCCACTGCTCGGCAAAGCTTTGTAACAGTAGATGCATAAGGGATGTTCATGTGCTTCACTTCCCTCAAAAACTTCAGAATTCCTTTCTAGATGAACTCACCAAAGTCCATATAGTACTCCTCATTCAAAATACCCCATAACAACTGTGCTCGCTCAACTGTAATCTCATATGCATATGAAGTAGGCAGAATATTAGCACAAATAAAGGCATTCCATGCACGGGCATACCTATTCATCGCAATCGCCGGAAAATGATGATACTCGTTAGTCCCAGTTTTGAACGTCCAAACCGTGCCCGGCCTACAAAGAGTAGCACAAATCAAATCCAAGTCAAAATCAGTCTTCTCATTCCAATTCTCCTCAGTGGGCTTCCGCTGTCGCTGCCCAATCACACGGCGAATCACCTCAGGATGATAATCCACCGTCATCCCCCGCACAACAGAAAACCCATTATTTTCAGCCTTCGCGTTCACATCAAACTCGCGAACCACGCTCATCGGAACCGCCTCCGGTGACTCACAGAAAGAGATCCACCCCTTTTCAGCAATCATTGGCAACAACTCACCATCCCTCCCCGATGGTAAGAATCCCCTCTCCTTCAAAATCGGCTTACCCAGAAGCCTAGTATACTCCTCCTCAGCAGCCCTATCAAACAACCGAGGTCTCGCAACAGTACCCCTCAAAGAATCAGAAGTAGGAACAGTGCTGCTACTATCAATATGCCTAGATCTCTTGGGTGCCATTGAAACTGAGAAACAGTGTTTAAGATTTGTGTTTTTTAATATGGGAGAGAGTTTTAAGTTTGAAAGTGTATGGGGGAGTATATGGAATAGTTGTATGTATATATAGGGTAGAGATTAGGGTTAAAATTTGATTAGGAGTGGGGTTGAGGCTTAAAAACGTGGGTTTATGGGAAAAGGATTCGTGGGTAGTGGGTTTTTGTTTGTATTTTTGTGTTTTCTGATTTTTTTTGGATTTTTTATTAGGCTTAAAAAAAATTCAGGCAGTCGGGCCCTGAGCGGTCGCTCAGCAGAGCTGAGCGGGCGCTCAGGGACCTTCTGGAAAAAAAATTCTTGGCCTGATTTTTCTGATTTTTTTGTGGTTTTGGATAGGTTAGTAACTTGTAAGGGTTCCTATAGTCACAAATCATGGGTTGCCTCCCAAGAAGCGCTTCTTTTTCATCATTAGCTTGACGTAGGGTACCTCGCTCAAGTTGACAATAAAACAGCAATAACCACTTCCCGGTTTGATGTGTCCCCATAGTAATGCTTCAAACGCTGACCATTAACCTTGAATGCATGGCCCGGATCATTCTCAAAAATCTCCACCGCTCCATGTGGAAACACAGTTTTGACAATAAAAGGTCCAAACCACCCTGATTTCAACTTTCCCGGAAAAAGTCGGAGGTGAGAGTTGAATAAGAGAACTTACTCCCCGGCATGAATGACTTAATATATAGTTTCCTGTCGTGCCACCTTTTCACTTTTTCCTTGTACATTTTGTTGTTCTCATATGCTTGGAGTCAAAATTTATCAAGTTCATTTAACTGAAGCATTCACTTCTTTCCAGCTGCATCTAGATCAATGTTCAACTTCTTCAAGGCCCAATAGGCCTTATGCTCAAGCTCCGCAGGTAAATAACATCCCTTACCATAAACAAGTTGAAACGGGGACATCCGAAGTGGAGTCTTGTATGTTTTTATAAGCCCAAACAGCTTCATTGAGCTTTAAAGACCAATCCTTCCTTGACAAACAAACAACTTTCTCTAGAATGCGCTTGATCTCTCTATTTGACACTTCTGCTTGACCATTCGTTTGCGAATGATAGGTAGTAGCGACACGATGATTCACATTGTAGCGCTGCATCATAGAAGTGAACTTACGGTTGCAGAAATGCGACCCCTCATCACTTATGATTACTCGTGGCGTTCCAAACCTTGTGAAAATCTGCTTATGAAGAAAATTCAACACTATCTTTGCATCATTCGTCGGCAGAGCCTTGACTTCTACCCATTTTGAGACATAATCGACTGCTAGCAAGATGTACTGATTATTATAGGACTAGACAAATGGTCCCATGAAATCGATTCCCCAAACATCAAAGACCTCGACTTCAAGCATCACATTTAATGGCATCTCATCCTTCCTCGTAAGATTCCCCACTTTTTGGCAACAATCACACCTTAAAATGAACTGATGAACATCCTTAAACAAAGTAGGCCAGAAAAAACCTGCTTGCAGAATACGAGCTGTCATCTTCTCACCACCATAATGTCCCCCATAAACTGTGGAGTGGCAATCTCGTAATATCCCCTCTGTCTCACAGAATGTGATACATTTCCTGATGATCTGGTCAGCTCCCTGTCTAAACAAATAAGGTTCATCCCACATGTACCACTTCACCTTATGCAGAAACTTCTTCTTTTGAGCTGTATTCATATTAATAGGCATTATATTGCTAATAAGATAGTTCACAATATCTGTGAACCATGGCTCTTCCTCCTGAACCGCGAACAACTGCTCATCCGGAAAAGATTCGTTGATCAATGTCTTATCATGTGAAGTAGAATCGGGATTCTCCAATCTAGAGAGATGGTCAGCTACTTGATTCTCAGTACCTTTTCGATCATTGATCTCTAACTCAAATTCCTGTAACAAGAGCACCCAACGAATGAGTCTAGGCTTCGAATCCTTCTTGGAAACCAAATAGCGAATGGCCGCATGATCAGTGAACACTGTCACCTTTGTCCCAAGCAAATAAGATCGAAATTTTTCGAAACCAAAGACTATAACCAAGAGCTCCTTCTCAGTAGTGGTGTAGTTCATTTGAGCTCCATTTAAAGTCTTACTAGCATAGTAGACCACATGAAAGATATTATTCTTGCGCTGCCCAAGAACTGCGCCCACCGCATAATCACTCGCATCACACATCATCTCAAAAGGTTCTGTCCAATCAGTTGCCGTAATAACTGGTGCAGTTATCAAACTCTTCTTGAGAGTCTCGAATGCCGTCAAGCATTCATCATCAAATTTGAAAGGCACATCCTTCTCAAGCATGTTGCACAACGGCTTAGATATCCTCGAGAAGTCCTTGATGAAACGCCGATAAAAACCCGCATGACCAAGAAAACTACGGATTCCTTTCACAGAAATATGTGGTGGAAGGTTTTCAATGACTCTCACCTTGGATTTGTCCACCTCAAGACCCTTTCTAGAGACCTTATGCCCAAGAATAATTCCTTCACGCACCATAAAGTGACATTTTTCCCAATTGAGCACCAAATTAGTTTCCACACACCTTTTGAGCACCGCACGAATATTGTTCAAACATTCATCATACGAATGTCCAAAGACGGAGATGTCGTCCACGAACACCTCGACATTATTTTCAATCATATCAGAGAATATAGCCATCATACATCTCTGAAAAGTGGCAGGTGCACCACATAAGCCAAACGAAACCCTGCGAAAAGCAAACGTGCCAAATGGACAAGTGAAGGTAGTTTTTTCTTGATCCTCTGGTGCAATGCAAATCTGATTATACCCCGAATAGCCATCCAGAAGACAATAATACTCATGACCAGCCAACCTGTCAAGCATCTGGTCAATAAATGGAAGAGGGAAGTGATCCTTCCTTGTGGCCTTGTTCAACTTTCTGTAATCCATGCATACCCTCCATCCTGTGACTGTTCGAGTGGGAATGAGCTCGTTCTTCTCATTTGCTACCACAGTAATACCTCCTTTCTTAGGTACACGTTGCATGGGGCTTACCGAAGAACTGTCAGAAATAGGATATATGATTCCTGCATCCAGCCACTTCAGAATTTCTTTCTTCACCACTTCTTTCATGATAGGATTAAGTCATCGCTGTTGCTCAACCGTTGGCTTACTACCTTCTTCTAGAAGAATTTTATGCATGCAGTACGACGGGTTGATCCCTTTCATGTCTGCTATAGTCCATCCAATAGCCGATTTGAATTCTCGCAAGATCCTTAAGAGCTTGTCCTCCTCACTACCTGAAAGGTCAGATGCAATGATAACACGTAAAATAGATGCATCACCTAAAAAAGCATACCTCAAGTGTTCAGGCAATGGTTTAAGCTCCAAGGTAGGTGCTTCCTCAATAGATGGTTTGAGCTTTTCTTCAGCATTTTTGAGGTCAGAAGTACCAAGAGATTCAAATGGCATGTCTAGCTTTCGCCTCCAAGGAGAAGCATTTAGATATTGTAGTTGCTCATTGCCATCCTCATCATCGCTGTCAAAGTCCCCCACTAAGGCTTTCTCTAATGCATCAGACATTAGCATATGATCAAGTTCTGAAGTAACTGCAGATTCAATCAAATCCACCTTTAAGCACTCCTCGTCTTCTGTAGGGAATTTCATCGCTTTGAATACATTGAATGTCATATCCTGATCCTGCACCATTATAGTAAGTTCACCTTTCTGCACATCTATCAAGGTACGACCTATAGCCAAGAAAGGTCTCCCCAAGATTATGGGAATCTTCTTATCTTCCTCGAAATCCAGAATAACAAAGTCTGCAGAAAAGAATAGCTTATCCACCTTTACTAGCATATCCTCCACTATGCCTCATGGGTATGTAATAGAACGATCATCCAATTGTAGAGACATGTAGGTGGGCTTGGGATCAGGCAAATTCAACTTTTTGAAGATAGACAACGGCATCAGATTGATGCTTGCTCCCAAATCGCATAGGCATTTGTCAAAAGATAACTTGCCGATGGTGCAAGGAATGGTGGAGCTACCTGGATCTTTAAGCTTTGGAGGTAATTTTTGTTGCAGCACAGCACTGCACTCTTCTGTTAGAGCAACGGTCTCAAGATCGTCCAGTTGCACCTTCCTTAAAAGAATACTCTTCATAAATTTTGCATAACTAGGCATTTGCTCCAAAGCCTCAGCGAAAGGTATATTGATGTGAAGTTTCTTGAACACCTCCAGAAACTTACCGAACTGCTTATCCAGCTTTTGTTGTTGCAATCTCTTAGGGAAAGGTGGTGGAGGATAGAGATGTTTCTCCCCTGTATTACCCTTAGGCAGAGTGTGTTCAACAGTAGTCTTCCTTGGTTCCGCCGCTTTCTCCTTTTGCTTCTCTTCTTCATCACCAACTTCAGCTTCTCCTTCTTTTGCTTTTTCAGCATCAGCAACTTTTCCAGACCTTAAGGTAATAGCCTTGACTTGCTCCTTAGCTTCCTTTCTGCCTGGCACTTCAGTATCACTGAGAAGTATGCCAGGTTGATGATTGAGCACTACATTGGCTATTTGACCGATTTGATTTTCCAAGGTCTTGATAGAAACAGCCTGACTTTTGCACAACAGCTTGAGTTCCTCAAAATCAGCACTAGAAGGTGGAGCAGCACCTCCTAGTTGAGGATATGATTGCCTTGGAGCATAATGATGTGGTTGCTGGAATCCAGGTAGATTAAACTGTTTACTTACACCTTGCTGATATGGTTGCTGAATAGCATTCTAATTATTGCTCCAGCTGAAATTTGGATGATTTCTGTTGTTAGGATTATAAGTAGCTAGCACAGGCTGCTGCGGTCGCTGATAATTGTTCACATACTGAACAGATTCATTAACAAGGGAACACTGATCTGTAGCATGAGAACCTGCACAAAGCTCACAGACCATAGCTATCTGATTGACTCCATAGGTGGCTAGAGAATCGACCTTCAAAGACAGTGCTTGGAGCTGCGCTGCAATAGCTGTAGCTGCATCAACTTCCAGAATACCTGCTACCTTCCCAGACATCATCCTTTGAGTTGGGTTTTGATGCTCATTTGCAGCCATAGTTTCAATAAGATTATAAGCCTCAGTATAGCTTTTGGCCCACAAGGCGCCTCCAGCTGCTACATCGAGCATGGGCCGAGATTGGGCCCCCAAACCGTTATAGAAACCAATGATCACCATCCAATCAGGCATACCATGATGTGGACACTTTCTCAAAATCTCTTTGTAGTGCTCCCAAGCTTTGCACATGGATTCTGTAGGCTGCTGCGCAAACTGAGTAAGAGCACTCCTCATAGCCGCAGTTTTTGCCATTGGATAGAACTTTACCAGAAACTTTTGCGCAAGATCTTGCCAAGTAGTGATGGACCCAGCTGGTTCAGAATGTAACCAGTCCTTAGCTTTATCCCTCAGAGAGAATGGGAAAAGCCTCAGCTTGATAGCCTCATCAGTCACACCATTATATTTGAAAGTGCTACAGATCTCAACAAAATTCCTGATGTGCATATTGGGATCTTAGTAGCAGCACCTCCGAAAGAAACAGAATTCTGCACCATCTGAATAGTTAACGGCTTGATTTCAAAAGTGTTAGCCTGAATAGACGGGTGAAGGATGCACTGAATGTCATCAATTTTAGGCCGAGAAAAGTCCATAAGAGCTGGATCTGCCGGAACTATACGATCACCCATGATTACTAGTTCTTTCTGCTCACTTTCTGTATCCGAATCTTCAAAATCTATCTTCTCCGGAATATCAAGAACTTCGTCTGTCTCCTCAGCCGTATCTAAAGTCCTCTTGTGAGTATGAGAACGTGTTTGCATAAACGCTCACTAACGTACCTGAAACACAACCAGAAACAATAAGTAACAAGTCTTAATCAATGAGTCCAAATGACCACTCATGGTAAGTACATAAACTAAATAAATACGTCGAGTCCCCAGCAGCGGCGCCAAAAACTTGTTAGGGCGGAAAACACGTGCTAATAATACACGCAAGTATACGCGTTCGCAAGTAATATAGAATACTTTTTAGTTCGTTCCCACAGAGACTCAGACTAATTATGTTCTATTAACACTCACTCACCACTGTATAATTACTTCTCAATGTCAAGACAATAACCCTTAAATTTGATTAACTAATTATTAACTACAATTAACTACGAGAATTAAACACTTAATTGATACTTGAATTAACAATATTAAACACATATGAGATCTCACCTTCATTACTACTTCCTTCAATAGTTATTGTTATTACCCTTAGCATGTAACGGTGATGATATTAATCGAACAACACGAAACTGATAAAAGCCAACTTTCATTGTACTAATACCATTCTACCAAGCATCCACAATTAAGACAGAAGTTGAATAGGCATCAATTATATTGAGACCCTATATGTCTATAGAATTTGACAACATAACGAATTAAGCACAAGTTATTCCTTATAATTACACAGGGCAAGTAAAACGGTTGGAGCTACCCACTAATCATGCATACACATACATGAACCTATGCTAGCATGGCAAGTTCTAAACCTCAAGATCCATTGTCGCTTCACAAGAGATTAACACCCTATCTTATATGTTCGTGATGCACATAAGACGAATAAGCACAACCAATACTAGATATCATACAATCATCACACACTAAAGTATTAAACAACTAACTAAAGAATTCTATAGTAATTCCGTTACGATCCCATGATCACGATTAGCCCATGATAGAACTCATCGTCAACATGGGTTCATATGAAAACATGATAATAACACAGGAGAATAATTAAATAAACTACTTATATTAAACCAGAGTACGTCACAAGAGTAAATAGGTTCAAAGTAAAGAAAACTAACATCCACTGCTACAACGAAATAAAGAATCATAAGAAACTATGCTTCCTCTTCGTTGCGGTGTGCTAAAACGGTCTTCTTCCTTATCTCCTCGCTCCTCGATTGATACTACTATTCAACACCCCGTGAAACGTCTCTGAAAACTACTTATATAGGATTCCCACAAAACCCAACTATCTCAGAAGTTGGAAGATCAACTGAATTAGGAGTCTAAAAATATTAATTTTAATTTACGTACCTGAGTGGCCGCTCAGCAATCTTGAGCGGGCGCTCAGAACCTTTCTGGAAAAATCTCTGTTTTGCTTCAATTTCTTGCTGCATTCTGCTCCTATCTTCCCACTTGCAATGCCAAACACATGCCAAGGCTTATTCTTGATGAAATCTCTCCACAAATGTAAGTAATGCCCTGAAATGCACAAACACTAGAAAAACGCATCAAATGCACAAAATACTTGATTTCAAGACATGAATTTAAGCTATTATAAGACGTTCTAAGTGGTATATAATGCCACTTATCAGCAATCTTTACCTGATCTTCCAGTCTGAAGAATCTTCTAATGTTCTTTTCATCCTTGAACTCCATCAACCAGTATGGCCTCAAATGCACCCTATCTCTAGTGAAGGGAATAGTCAATACTCTTGGGAGTGCATTTGGTCCTCTCTAGCTATTTCTTATTTCCTCAATCTTGTTTAGTACCATTTTCTTGGCAACTATGTTGAATCCAAAGTTTTTCTTGATTGAGGAGAAGATAGTCACTAAAGTTAAATAGCCTTCATTGAGAATTCTGTGAAGTGGCCATGTAATTTCATTACCACCCTTGTACCTGAAGACTAGTCTCTCTAGAAGGTGCTTATAGGCATCAATAGATCTGACTTCTTTAAGCTCATCCAGATAGAGATTTATGTCTGAAAATTCTTTGATGTCACATATGAAGAGTTAATCTCCTTTATTGACAGTAGGATTGGGTTTGGCCACTTGCTTGGATTTCAGCTTGACAGGCTTGACTGTTTTGACTACTCTTTCTTTTGTCTTCCTTTGTTTGGCAAAAATGGGAAGGTTTAGATCAGGAAGAGGCAAGTTGTCCCAATCTATAAGCTCATCATTGGGAACAACAGGATCACCATGAAAGGTGATGTTGGGATCAACCTTGAACTCAGCCTCTTTCACAGTTGGTATGACTGATTGGCTTGTGGTTGTAAATTGGGCTGGTATGTAATCTTTCTTATCTTCATCAGAATCTATCTTTCTCTTTGCATGGATCTTGTATCTAAACTTTCTCTTTATCTACGTTGGTTCTTAAATCTGTCTTTCATCCAGATTCTTAGATGTCTCAGTTGGCAATACAACTTCTATGATTGCAGGCTTCTTAGTTTGGTTCTTGGCATCTAAAGCAGCTTGCTTTTGTTGTTGTTTGAGCCTCATATTTTCCTCTTTCTTAGCCTCTGCAAATTGTGGATGTCCAGCCACTACACATATTAGTTTACCATTCCTATAGATCTTAGTGATTTTGTTCTGTGACACTGTATCTCTGGGATCTTTGGATAAGGCATTAGACCTTGCAAGCAGCTTCTTTTCATCTGGCTTAGGGGTTTCATAGGATAGGTCCAGTGGATTTTTGTCTGAATTCTTTGGATAATTCCTTTTTGGTTGAGAAATAACACTAGCCTTTCGAGACTTGATTGATGAGGGTTGACCCCTTTTCATGTTCCCTAGGCTCATTTCATTAGCTGAAATTTGTCTCAATTTGCAGAAGTGAGAAAAGACCTTGTATTGCTTCTCAATTGCACCAAATTTCTTCTTGATGTTTTCATCAAGCTTCCTCCATTTTGCATATAGCACTTGCTCAACTGCTGCAACATCAAGATTTTTAGATTTCTCATTTGATTCCAATTTAGCAGCTGTTATCTTGATTAGATCAAAGTTGTCCAAGACTGGTGGCTTAGTAAAAGCAATTGCTGGAACAATCACCTTACTAACTAGTATGTTTAGCACTTGATCCCCCTCACTTGTTGACTCCCCTTGACTAACTGGAATAATTGAGTCTTTCTCTCCCTTTTTGTTAGCATCAAGTTGAGTGGAGGAAGAAGTTTGTGCAGCCACCAGTTTTTGAAGTAGCTGAGTTTATTGAGCTTGATGTAGATAAATTTGAGTAATTGAGGTTTACAGAGTTTGGAGTCTTTTGTCCAAGGAGTCCACTTTGGTGTCTAGATGATAGTTTTTCCTGAGTTGTTTGTTGATGTCTAGCATGGTTGTGTCAGGAAACTTGGCATCCAATCTTTCAGCAACATCCTTTTTTACCTGAGCAATTTCTGTTTTCGGTGCAGTTACATCTAGATTGTGTTGGAGAGACTGGATTTGGTGTAGTTGAAGAGAGTCTAGATTTGCTTGAAGAAGTTTCTTGGTGTTGGCATTTGTAATGGCTTGAAGAGCTGTCTGAGTTTGTTGAATTATGTGAAAGAGAGTGGATTTGAAATGGTGCTCATCACATTCTTTGGAAAACACCCAAGATGGAATATTTGATCTTGAGCTAGGGCCTGTTTCTCCCCCTATATCCATGAACTCTCCTTCATCATTATCTTCATCCCCAAAAATATATTCAGAACCACCAGTTCCATAATTAACACCATCACTAGCTGTGGGTGGCATGGCTGTGATGACATCCTTAGCCCTTTGCATAGAAGCAGTAGTGTGCACCAAGTTGAGTAGCTTCTCAGCCTCCTCATTGCCCTGTCCAACCAAAAGTTGATATGTTGTAACAGGATGAGTAAATATCTCAGCATCCAAAGAGAAAGAATCTATGACAACTTGATATTCTTGCTGAAACAGTTTCCCTTTTTCTGCATCACTGACATTCATTGACCCATTAGCAATGGTTTCCATCCTTTTCTCTCATGTACCTGCTTTTCTCTCATGTTCTCTCTGTTTTTGCATCAAGGGCTCCCCTTGGCTTCTCACCCTCACAACCTCACCTTCACCTACTAAGGTGGGACACCACTCACTCATTTTTGCCAAGCTGGAAGAAATAGCTTGCAGAGATTCACTCATTTCCTCTCCTTTTGCCTGAGAGCAACTCAGCTTCTCACTATGTTCACTCCCTTCCCTCAATCCTATGAGTGACTTTACAACCACTAAATCATCTACACTTTTAACTGAAGTTGAAATTTGGAGTGTTGTAGTGATATTCAACGGATGAGGAACATCCATTGAAATAGTAGTTGAAAGTTTCAACGGATGACTGCTATTAAGCACATCCGTCGAGATACAATCACTTGTCAACGGATGAACAATATCCGTTAAAATAGTGGAAATGAAAGAGTTTGGAGTAGAAACTATTGTGGAATCTGTTGTGATTGATTTGAGATTTTACACAGATGTTTCAGTAGACTCAGAAAGAAATGGCAAGTGAGCGAACAAATCATCTAAAAGATGATGCTCACTTGCTTAGATTTTTGTCTTTTCTATGAGAGTTAGAGATGAAGAATCAGGAATTGATGTATGAATTATATCAACATCCATAGAATGTGTGGGTGAGTTTGGTGTGATAGGTGCTTCTATTATTAAAGATTTTGGCTGTGACCCCATATTTATTGGAGCCACATCAACCTGACTTTGAGACGGTGCATGTACTGAGTCTTTGACTGCAGTAGGAACAGTGTGTGCACCCTGTGTATCCCCAGTTGTTTTAGATTTCTTCTTTCTAGCATTAGTTTGGGGTGAGCTTGTGTCCCTAACTCTTTTGGTCTGTGCTCTTGGCTGAGAGCTTTGTTCAATAGTTACATCCTTTTGGGAGGATGCAACTAGCAATGAGCTAATATCCTTATTAAGCACTGCAATTTGTTGGGAAACTGTAGTGTGGCTAGGCTGGGATGCACTCACCTCTCCAACCTTATTCTTAGGGCTTCTTTGATGTCCACCGTGTCCCTCACCAACCTCACTTCCCTTCATACTACTCTCTTGACTTTATGTAGATTTTACAATTAGTTTCTGTTGAGAGAAAATAGAGGGGGTTTTCTTTGATTTGGGTTTGGAAACCTTTGGTTTTATGGCTTTGGTAGGCATCTGTTTGGTCACATTCACAGATGCCATTGCCACAGTTGATGGAAAAGAAGTAGGTGGTTGAGAAGTAGCAGTAGAGACAGAAATATTTACCTCACTTACCTGAGGCAATTCCATGATTGGCATGTAAACCAGGGGAACCTCACTGTGATGGTTTGCCCTACTCAAGTGAGCAATAACCCTTCTTTCTTGAACCCAACAATCAAGTTTGTTGGTTGGTTTCTCAATAATAAGATCTTTAGAAACAAAGTTAGCCAATATCATAAAGAATCTAGCATAATATATGTTTTTAGATCTTTTCTTAATGTCTCCTAGCTTAAAACATAATTCAAACAGAACATACTCACTAAAGTTATGATACTTATCACTAAGCAGCATATATAACATGTTTATAAGTGAATAAGTTACTGCATCAAACTTACTAATTTTCCTAGAAAATACTTTAATAAAAGAATCACAGAGAAAGCTCCACTCCTTTCTGAGGCTTTTTCTCCTAACATCACCTTGCTTGGTGGGGTCAAAAGTATAGCCCATAGAACTGAGCATGGAACTTACATCTGTGTCTGTGTGTGGGCTTAGTGTGTTATTCTCAGGCAATTAAAAAAGCACGAATTATATCACTATTTATGCAATAGTTTGTACATTCGAGAGAAAAGGTAATGGTTTTGTCACTTGAGTTGTAAACAACAGTGGTCCATATCTCTTCAACCACTTCACAGTAGATAACAGGAGACTCTAGCATAGAATACTTCAGTTTGTAACTTCGAATGAAGTCCATCACTTTGTGGTAATCATCAGAAGCAACAATCTCCTTGTTTACTAATGTAACGAAGTTGTTCTTTTCATACATAAACCTAGATTGGGACATGATCTTGACTACTGGGGCCATTGCTGAGAATGAGAATAGTTTGGAGAGAAAAAAGATTTTGCTTTGGAGAAGAAATAGTTAGGGAAATTGCTTGAGAAAGATAAAAGTAAAGAATATAAATGAAATTAGCTTATATACTTTCTCAGAAGTAAACTGTCAAAAATTAAAAGTGAAATAAAGTAACCAATCAAATTATCCCAAAATAGCCGTTTTAAAATTAAAGAAAAGTGTCAAAATTCTAAGATTATTCGTTGAAATATACATACAAGTTGTAAGTAAATTCGACGTATGATGCTCAAAATTAACGGATAAGATTGAGCACAATTAAATGGATGATGACAAAATTACCCACAGTAATAATTGATACTTCTACGGATAATAAAATTCAACGGATGTTCATTTTCAACGGATAATGAACATCCGTCGAGATATAAATTTTGACTTAGCCAAAATTTAAATTACTGATAAGAAATATCAAATATTATTCTGGCTACAATTCAATTTTCTTAGACATCAAAATAGATTATGAGTAATTAAGCATACCTAATTCACTTACCAACCTAGTGAAGGTGGATTCATCAAGTGGTTTGGTAAATATGTCTGCAAGTTGTTTCTCACTTGGAACAAAATGAAGTTCCACATGACCATTCATAACATGCTCTCTAATAAAGTGGTACTTGATGTCAATATGCTTGGTTCTTGAATGTTGTACTGGATTTTCAGTGATGGCAATAACACTTGTGTTATCACAGAAAATAGGAATCTTATTCACTTGAAGACCATAGTCTAACAGTTGACTTTTCATCCATAAAATCTATGCATGGCAACTACCAGCAGCAATATATTCAGCTTCAGCTATAGAAGTAGAAACTAAATTTTAATTTTTACTGAACCAGGATACTAGCTTGTTTTCTAGAAATTGACAGGTTCCTGTTTTTCTTTTTCTATCGATTTTACAAACTGCATAATCTGCATCTGAATAACCAGTTAGATCAAAACCAGAATCTTTAGGATACCAAATTTCAAGTTTTGGTGTTCCTTTGAGATATCTGAAAATTCTCTTTATAGCTACTAAATGAGATTCTCTAGGATCAGCCTAGAATCTAGCACAGAGACAAGTAGCAAACTTTATATCTGGACTACTAGCTGTTAAATATGAAAGTGAGCCAACCATGCCTCTAATGCTTGAAATATCCACAGACTTTTCAATTGTGTTTAATTGAAGTTTAGTTGCAGTGGTCATGGGAGTTTTTGCAGATGTGCAATCCATTAGATCAAACTTCTTCAAAAGGTCATAAATATATTTGGTTTGACTAATGAATATTCCATCACTAACTTGCTTTACTTGTAAACCAAGAAAGTAAGTTAGTTCTCCCATCATGCTCATTTCATATTTACTTTGCATCAATTTGGCAAACTTTTTGCAAAGTTTTTCATTTGTACAGCCAAATATAATATCATCTACATAAATTTGAACAAGTATACTAGAGCCATTAATATTTCTAAAGAATAAGGTTTTGTCAACAATACCTCTAGTGAAGTAATTTTCTAAGAGAAACTTTGACAAAGTATCATACCAGGCTCTAGGTGCTTGCTTCAGTCCATAAAGTGCTTTCAAAAGATAGTAGACATATTTCGGAAAATTTGGGTCTTCAAAACCAGGAGGCTGACTAACATAGACTTCCTCCTCCAAATCTCCATTTAGAAAGGCACTTTTAAAATCCATTTGATAGACTTTAAAATTGGCATGGGCTGTATAGGCTAATAAGATTCTGATGGCTTCAAGTCTTGCAACAGGAGCAAAGGTTTCATCAAAATCAGTTCCTTCTTGTTGACAATAGCCCTTAGCAACCAATCTAGCTTTGTTCCTGACTACTATGCCATTTTCATCCATCTTGTTTCTGAAAACCTATTTGGTGTCAATAGGATTATTTCCTTTAGGCTTGGGTACCAGCTTCCATACTTTATTCCTTTCAAATTGGTTTAGCTTCTCCTGCATAGCTAAAATCCAATCAGGATCCAACAGAGCTTCCTCTACCTTTTTAGGCTCTTCCTGAGATAGATTGTTGCTATATAGACATTCCTCCTGAGTTGCTTTTCTTGTCTGCACTCTTAAAGATGCATCACCAATGATCAGTTCAAATGGGTAATCTCTAGTCCATTTTCTCTGTTGAGGTAGATTAGCTATAGATTAAGAGGCCTCATTATTGTCTTGATGTGTAACAAAGTTTTGATTAGAAGAAACCCCCCTGAGTTTGTGGATCTTTGACTAGTAGTTGGGGTTCTTTCTAATTATGATATGTATTGGTCCTCAAATTCTATTGAAGGTTCAATGGATGTTGAGTTCTGTATTTCGACGGATGATGCAGATTGTCTTTCAATGGATGATGCACTTTGTCTCTCGATGGATGTTGAATTATGTACTTCATTGGTTGTAGACTTTTCTGCATTGTCCTTAGGTCTTTCTTCTTGATCACTATCATCATCACTATCATCACAAATCATCTCAACATTATTAAAATTGAGGCTTTCATGGAAATCTCCATCTTGCAGTCCTTCAATCTTTTTATCATCAAACACAACATGTACAGATTTCATAACAATGTTGGTTCTTAGATTGTAGACTCTATATGTTTTTCCAACTGCATATCCAACAAAAATGCCTTCATCTGCTTTGGCATCAAACTTCTCATGCTGATCAATTTGATTCCTTAAGATATAGCATTTACAGCCAAAGACATGAAGAAAGTTTAGTGTTGGCTTCTTGTTCTTGAACAATTGATAGGGTGTCATTCATTTCACTTGATTAACCAAAGAAATATTCTGAGTGTAGCATGTAGTATTTACAGCTTCAGCCCAAAAATATATAGGTAACTTTGATTCTTCTAGCATTATCCTTGTAGCTTCAATAAGAGATCTGTTTTTCCTTTTCACCACGCCATTTTGTTGTGGGGTTCTTGCTGCTGAGAATTCATGCATGATCCCATTATCTTCACAAAATTCACAAAATGATTTCATCACAACATTCTTGAACTCAGTTCCATTGTCACTCCTGATTCTTCTTACTTTGAAGTCAGGATGATTGTTGACTTGCCTTATGTGATTGATAATGATTTCACTAGCTTCATCTTTAGATTTTAGAAAAAAATTCCAAGAGAACTTTGAGAAATCATCCACAATTACTAGGCAGTATCTTTTCCTTGAGATTGACAACACATTGACTGGTCCAAACAAATCCATGTGCAATGTTGTAGAGGTTCTTCAATTGTTGAATCAAGCTTCTTTCTGAATGATTACTTGATTTGCTTTCCTTTCTGACATGTATTATACAGTCCATCCTTTGAGAATTCCACTTGAGGAATAACTCTCACCAAGTCTTTCCTGACTAGCTCATTCATAGTCTTGAAGTTAAGGTGGGACAGCTTCTTGTGCCATAGCCAGCTTTCATCTTGACTAGCCTTGCTAAATAGACAAGTGATATATTCTGCATTAGATGAGTTGAAGTCAGGTAAGTACACATTCCCTTTTATCACTCCTGTGAGAACCACTTTGTTGCTTCTCTTGTTAGTCACAACACATGCTTCATAATTGAATGTTACTGAGTTGCCCTTGTCAGAAAGTTGGCTGATACTCAACAAATTGTGCTTGAGTCCATCCACTAGGGCAACTTCTTCAATGATGACATTATCCTTTGAAATCAAGCCATATCCCACAGTATAACCCTTGTTGTCATCTCCAAAAGTGATACTTGGGCCAGCTCTTTCCTTGAACTCAGTGAGCAGGGTAGAATCTCCAGTCATGTGCCTTGAGCACCCACTATCCAAATACCAAAGATTCTTTCTATTTCCCTACACACAGCAAAATCAAATCAAGTTGATTTTGGTACCCAAGTTTCCTTGGATCCTGTTTTGTTAGCCTTTTTCTTATATTTCTTAGGTTTGTCCTCATTTGACTTAGGTACTTGAAGTTCATCCTTAGTCAATTGAGTAGAACCTTTAAAAACCATTCATCATTACAGAATTATCATACACGAGTTGATTAAGATGGAAAGGCATATTTTGAGAAAACATTGTATTCCAGTATGGCATGCTAAATGGCATTTGTGGCATACAAAATGCAGCATAGTAAGGATTTTATGCAAATGGCATATTAGCATACTGTGCATTCAAATTATATGCAGGCATAACATTCACAGGCATTGTGGCATACTGGGAAATGAAGGAGGTGCAGACATGGAAGCAGGCATAGCAAGTTTGCAATTAACAGACAAATGATTAACACTACCACACTTAACATAAATTTTTCTTGGTGCATATTTATCAGGTGTGTAGTTGTTATATTTGTTAATTACTACTTTCCCATTTCTATTACTTTTCCTTTTTGACTCTGTTCTCACTTCAATTTTCTCCAATCTGTCATTTAATTGCTTAATAGACAAATGCCCTACATTGACTCTCTTGTTTTGTTTAATTTGACTTGTTTCTCCTGGAACAAAGTTCTTAGAAACTGATCCATATTTTTTATTTAATTTAGCTAGCTTAGCTTTGCTAACTGGATTTCTTACACTCAACGGATGTGGCTCATTATCTTTCGACGGATAATCCTTTTGATTATTCGACGGATAATTTTCATCATCCGTCAAATCCACATCCGTTGAAATTCCTTCAACCAGATTGGAATCAAGCTTCTCCTTGTTCTTTTTAGGCTTCATCACAAAAAGATTCTATACCTTGAACTTTAGTAATTTGAGCATGGACATTTCTAGATGATTTCAATGCCTTAATTACTTCATGTTCTCGTTCAAGCAACTTTCTTAAAATCTCCTCTTTCTTTAGGGATTCAGTCAATTCATCTTTAGCAATCTTGCATTCTATTTTCATTTTTTCAAACTCAACAAATTGAGTTTCTAACACAATATTTCTTTCACTTAAAAATAGATTGTTCTCTTTAATATTAGTGTTTTCTTTAGTGATAGACTTGAGTGTAACACGCATATGATGCAATACATTAGACATGTCATTTATGGCATCATTACACTCAGCTTTAGACAAATGTGATAGATTAATTGTGATTACTTGATTACTTGACCTCTGTTTCATCTGATTTGGCCATAAGTGCTAGATTGAAATAGCTTGTATCTTCATCATCTTCTAATCCATCTGCAGCCCAGTCATTTTTGTAATAACCCCAATTTTTGAAAAAAATTTTGAAACCCTTATGAATAGTGTTTTGTTGATTATGCTGAATAAGAAAACTTTTCATGCCACACTATGTAGGGCTTCTTTTATTGATCTTCTTGGATATTATTAGTACGCTATGTGGTATATAAGTGTATGTAAAGATCGTCAGAATCCAAATCCGAACACTTTGATTTTTCCCGAAAATCCACCAGATACCGAAAGAATTGAGTATAAGGTAACTGGATAAAAAGGATTTGAATTCAAGGATTATAAGAGAGGATCATAAAAGGAATATAATGTATTGAGAAAGGTTAAGGAAACCCAAGTAATAAGATCCCGGGTATGATCCCTCAAATGATAAACAAAAACGAAAGTTAAGCGAACCGTATAACAGATCAGCGGTCATTAGCCAAGTAATTAGAAGCTAATCAAAGAGGTTAGTGAGGATGATGTCATCAAACCAATAAGAGGAGGACAAGTGGGGGAGGATGACATAACAAGGTGACATAAGCATGACAAAGAAAGGTGTGTTGTTGGTTGATTAAGAACCACACAAAAGTTACCATGGTTAAAAGTAATAAATCAAAACAAAAGCAAGCAACCAAGCAAAACAAATCACAAAATCATAAAAACACAAAGTTGACTTCATTCTTCAAGAAGCTCTCGGCTTTTCTTCATTTTCAAGGAGAAAAAAATCAAAATCCAAGATCCAAGCATTGTTAAATCATGAGGTAATTATCCAAGGTTCCTTATACATAGATATAGCTATCCCATTAATCTAAGCTTCAATTTCCTTCACAATCTCTTCCAATAATTCAAGGAAGAAGATGGTGAATAGTAACTTTTAAAAAAACAACTTTAGTTTTCTTGATTTTTATGGAAGTTCAAGGTAGCTTAAGCATAGATCAAGGCTTCCATGGGCATTCCAAGGATCTTTCATTGATTAAAAGCTTCAAGGAAGGTATAACTCTAAATTATCTTAGCATTAAGTTGTTTGGTATAGATGATTATGATGATGGAATGATAGATTAAGTGTAGTAGTTGTTTTGTCATGTTGAGATCTTAGTTGTTAAGTGTTTTTGTTGATTTTGGGAGTTAAGAGTAGCACTAGTTGTTCTTGATGATTCATGGTATGATTTGGGCTTGGTTTAAATGGTTTAAAGTGGTTGATGAGTGATCTTGTCATATGGTTGTATTGGGATTGATTGGTGATGGTTTGGTGTTGAATTGGTTTGGTAAAATTTTGGGAAATTGCATAAACATAGCCGTCGTAATGCCCGATTTACCTTCAACTGTTTTTGTTCTTAACATCAGGACCCTAGAACTCACTGTTAGGTTTTGACCACTTCCATGATTAGATAGTTCATGTTTATAGCTTCGTTTTGATATGTGGTTCGTTTGAATCCGATGTACGGTTTAGGAGAAACGACTGTTTTAAGTAACGGCGTTTCGCGACCGAACCATTACCCCTCGCCTTACTTTGAAACCTTGGTTAAGGACTTTAAATGACTAATTGGGGTATGAAACAATTATTTTAAGTGGATTAGGCAGTTGGTAAGGTACTCACGAAAGAATCGCTTTAAAATTCTTAATGGTTAATTTATTAAAAATGGTGGAGCCGAGGGTACTCGAGCGGCGTAAGTGAATCGTTAAGCGCAAAAGCAAACGTTAGGGTTCAATTGGTTAAAGTCTAGTTTCTTAAGCGACCAGGGTTTAATTCCGACTTATGTTGTTGTTCATAGGTTATCGGACCCACTCTAAGCTTAAGTCTATCCAGGAGCACTCAGGCAAGTTTTCTATCCGTTATACTGTTGTTGTGATGTATACATTTGTACATGCATTATCTTGTGATAGATGCATAATGGTTATTTAGCAAATCTTGCGATATATTGGAGCATGTTGGTATGGTATATATGCATGCTTGTTTCGTAATCTTGATATCTAATTGTTGATTCAAATTCTTATAGTTGCATAATACCTATGCTAGAGATAAGCAGTAGTTGCGTATACCCTTAGTATAGGGGACCCAAAGGTAAACATTTTCTAAATCGGGAGTCGATGTTCTCGAGTATAATATATATATATATATATATATATATATATATATATGAATAGTTTTCAAAACTATTATTCGAATAAGGTTTATTCGATAACTTTATTTTACTTAATGAATATTATTTTGAATATTCATTCGAGGGCTTATGACTCCATTTATTTTATTAATGAATATTATTTTGAATATTCATTCGAGGGTTTATGACTCCGTTTATTTTATTAATGAAGATTATTTTGAATATTAATTCGAGGGCTTATGACTCCGTTTATTTTATTAATGAATATTATTTTGAATATTCATTCGAGGACTTATGACTCCGATTATTTACTAAATAATATTCTTTATTTTATTAAAGAATAATGTGTCGATAATCAAACTTACTTTTGATTATTCAAATAAAGATATTACTTTCGTATAAGTATATCTTTGGTTATTTAATATTCATTTTTACAACTTCTACTTCAATTATTTTTATAAAGATTATTCTTTATGGAATATTATTTAAATAATAATATTCAGATATTTTCAAATATATTGGGACTGATTTATTTTATTAAATCAGCATCACTCCAAACATTCTTAAAAAATGTTTTCGAGTCTTCAAAATGATTTTAAAGGGTTAGGGCGGATCCCAAAACTCATTTTTATATTTAAGATCCTCCTTTCGAAGGGGATTTAAATACTCGCTCAAAACCTGAGGGATTCGGCTCTGTGGTGTGTTTCATATTCGCAACAAGGTTGCTATTTTGATAAAAGAGTTTTTGATTACTTACCCAACACTCGGGAAGTAAAATTCTTGGAACAAGTTAATCCATTAACAGGCATCGCCTGGGAAATATTGGTGAGTTTTCCTTTCCAACTAGATACGACTTCTTGGTGGAGCCGTATCAACAAGTTTCTACTTGGGGAAGGGGGGACGAGCTTTACGTTTCAGAGTCATGGATTTCATCTGAACTAGGAGTGGCGTAAGTGGTCGAGTAGCGCCGGCCCAGCCTTATTATATTGGCCCAAATGGCCCGGAAGTTCCGCTAAGACGGTCCATTCCTTAGGAGTCCAGTGTTCGGTTGACAAGTAAATCCGACAGGTTCTCCACTACATGTAGAAAATGGTGGGGTTGTACTACTACGACTGATCATCATAAGTGGTCTTCCTGGCGCGGCAAACTCCCGTAATGAGTTCATCATCCAATTGGATATTTCTGCAACACTACCCAGAGCACTTCGATAGAAAGGCTACGGTTGGTCGATTATTGAGTGTTGGCAGGGTCGAGTTTTCAAAATGATGTTTGCATCAAATGAAGTATCTCGTAACTTCATTTTATTTTGGTGATATTTTAAAGATTGATTCTATACAAGTTTTGTCTGGTAGCTTAATCTATGGGATGAACTATATATACATTGAACGGTGGTAGTTCAAGTAGTATTTGGAAAAGATATAAGTATATTGAAGTATCTTGTAACTTCATCTTTTAAACTTATAACTAGTAAATGATTATCTTGTGCATGTCAAATATTTTCAGAAAAACGTTGAGACAAGGTTAGATATATGAGATCACCTTACAACGATATTTTTTATACAGTTATAAACTCGAACTCTGTGTACATTATACATGTCAGAGGATTTCAAAGATTGTGAAAAGTATATATATATATATAATAAATATTTTGCGACTTGGTTGCGTTAAGATATCAGCTTGGTTCATTTCTTTTGACCAAGACTTTCATGAGTACTATGAGAATGCTCATATATTTTTAATCAGTATACATATTATTTTGGTGGGCTTGTTGCTCACCCTTGCTTTCTTCTTTCATCACACAACATCAGATAGACAAGATGAACAGGACCAAGCTCCCAATTCGCGAGCGGATAGGAAACGTTCCGCAGTTTCCTATAGGCGTTGATGTCGCTGTAGCTGAGGTAGGAACTACCAATAGGCTAGGCTTTCAACTTTTGATGTACCAGACTTATGTATCTTTATCAATTGTAATAATGGCAAAGAAATGTAAATTTATTCAGAAACCCTTTTAAGGTATAATGGCATATAATTTTGGAATAAAATGACTCGTGTTATTTTTTTTTGATATTCATCTTTGAGACTATAACTTGTGGTATGTGTTTATTGTGGGGTCACAGTACAGAGTAGTTGATTGTTTATTAAGATTGGGTGTTATTAAGGGGAAATGGAACTCGTGACAACCCGGATCCCCGACCCCGGATTTGGGGGTGTTACAATTTTCCTGTGTTATAAAAGCCCTTTCCTTTTGTTTGAGTAACTCAAAATATTTCTGTTTGTAATCAACAGCCTCAAACTTCTTTTTACTAGAATCAGGAATTCTGCATTCACTAGAAAAATGACCAGCCAAGCCACACTTGAAACATTTGAATTTAGACTTATCAACCATATTTCTGTTAGACTTGGTTGCTCCAAACTTCTTCTTAAATTTGAGCTTGGCAAACCTCCTGGATAGCAAAGCAAGATGCTCATCTATGTCATCCATGTCATCTTGACTAAGCTGGTCTTCATGTTAATCTACTAGCCCTTTTCCTTCATAAACTCTAGGGTTTGGTGCAGATTCAACAGCTTCAACCTTTATCTCCTTCTCCTTTTCTTGCTCAGCAACTAATGCAATAGACCCTCCCTTCTTTCTTCCTTTCTCTAGCTTCTCATCTTGCTCTATTTCAAGCTCATAGATCTTTAGAATTCCATACAGTCTATCCAAGGTGAATTCCTTGTAGTTTTGAGAGTTTCTTAGTGAGACTATAATATGTTTCCAATCTTTTGGTAGAGATCTAAGAAATTTGAGGTTTGAGTCCTTTGTTTGATAGACTCTACCATGCAATTTTAGAGCATTTAGTAGCTTTTGAAATCTACTAATTATGTTAGTGAGTGACTCACTTTCTTCACTGTGAAAATGCTCATATTGCTGAATCAAGAGTTATATTTTGTTTTCCCTTACCTGCTCAGTTCCATCACATATAACTTGAATAGTTTCCCAAACATCCTTAAAAGTTTTGCAGTTTATGATGTTGTCAAACATGTCACTATCAACACCATTAAACAAAATTTTCATGGCCTTTTTATCCTTACGAACTTGTTCAATGTCTGGATCAGACCATTCTACTATAGGATTTGGGACAGATGTTTCATTTCCCGTAGCAGCTCTCATAGAGACATGTGGACCTTTCTCAATACAGTCCACATATGCTTCATCTTGAGATAGGAGATGCAGGTGCATCTTTACCTTCCAATGGTGATAGTTGTCTTTGTCCAGAAATGGAATCTTTACTCCAACATCCTTTTTGCTCATCTTGTTAGTTGTTGTGATCTTTAAACTCTATGTTCTTCAAGAGCTTGCTCTGATACCAATTGTTATTCCCAAACAATCTAAACAAGAAATACAGAAGGGGGTTAAATGTAATTCTGGCTTCTTTTATTTTTAAGAACAGTTCTACTATAAATATATAACTGTGTTTGATTTAGAAATGGTGCGGAATGAAAGTAGTAAAGAAATCAAATCACAAAGTAATCAAATACAGGTATTTAAAAACTTTCTGGTGGATTGAACTTTTCCACCAGAGATATATATTAAGTTGAGAACTCTGTGTAACAAAATTGTTCACAGCTCCTTACAAGTTGAAAATGCAAGAACAGAGAATTTTTTACAGATTTTGCCTTATCTATTTCTCTGGTAAAATGCTTACTAACTTGGATGTTTTTCAACTTCTACACTTGGTTTATATATCACCAAGTTACATGATAAAAATACAAGATAATAAGACAAACTGTATCTAGTATAACTTCATACTGCTACACTTCTCTTTCCAGCATCTTTGAATATCATCTGTTTAGCACGGAAATGGAAATGATTCTTTGTTCTCTAAATCCTTCAAACAGGATGCCACATTCCATTTGCATACAACCAACGCATGTGACTGTCAAGTCACTATCAACTGCTCTTTTGAATTTGAACATCCATTGGAACTTAGATTGATCATCCGTTGGAAATTTGTTTGATCATCCGTTGAAACTCTGGTTGATCATCCGTCGAGACTTATGTTGATCATCCGTTAAAACTTTGTGAATCATCCGTTGAGACTGTCTTTTTGGCAGTTAACTCTTTTTCATTTATACAAGATTACAAGGCATCTAATATATACAATTCACCATCCTATCATGTATATCAATCTAGTAGTCAACATGACTTAAACATTCTACAACACCTAGTTCACTAAGCCATTTAAGTATGCAGAAATGTGCTACTAGTCTTATTATACATAAGCTACTCTTTCAATGGATGTTGAAATGATCATCCGTTGAAAGCTACAAAATCACTTAATTAAAGTCTACTTAGTGTTTTGTTTGAGTTAACATCAAGAACACAACATATCCCTAACAAAACTGAAGTCTTTCATAAATGCATCTCAGTTGGTTGGACAATACCATGATAAAAAACAAACCATGTGCTAAGACACCATGGTCAACCAAGTTTCTAAGACACCAATCAAAGAAATCAAGACTGAGAATGCTGGAAAGAAAAAGAAGAACAAAAATGGGAAAATTAGAGTAAACAAGAGCAATAACTTTGCATTTGTTGCAGATGCTCCCAGGATACAATGTCAAAAGTTTGGCTCTACAAGTCATTTAACTCACCTTTATAAAAAGGTTGTTAGTGAGCCAAATGTGGGAGCATGCAAATACAATGAAGCAAAGGCTGAAGATCCTTATTCCTTATGTGACAAATTTGATTGCATTTCTTGCAATATGAAAGTCATGACAAGCTGTCATAAACTGAGAGTAGATCTCAAGGAAGTTAATCTCTAGCTAAAAAAGGAAAATGCAAATCAGTCATTGAACACTGTTCTTTCTGAATCATCAAATTCTACTTCTTCAAATTCTGTTAATAAGAAGAAAGTACCCAATACTGCTTGGGTAGCTAAACATACTTAATCCTCATTGTGTGCAGGACAAGGTGAAGAAAGTCATATGGATCATAGACAGTGGATGTTCCAGGCATATGACAGGTGATAAAGCCCTGCTTTCACAATTTGAGGAGATGGTTGGCCCATTGGTGACTTTTGGAGACAACAACAAGGGATTCATAATGGGATATGGAAAGTTAGTTTCTAGAAATGTTGTCATTAAAGATGTAGCACTGGTAGCTGGTCTTGAGGTGAATCTCCTAAGTGTCAGCCAATTCATAGATAGAGGATTCAAGGTTTCATTTAAAAAGGAGAATGCTCAATTGTCAGCAAAAAGACTGGTGAAGTTGTTTTGAAAGGAGCAATAAATGGAAGCTTCTTTGTTGCAGATTTATACTCATCAAATAAGGATGGTATATGTTGCTTCTACACCAAGGCATCTGTTGAGAAAAGCAAGTTATGGCACAAGAAGCTCTCTCACCTGAGTTACAAAGCAATCAATACCTTGGTGAAAAAGGAGTTAGTGAAAGATATGCTAAATCTGGAGTTTGCTCAAGATGAAGTTTGTGAGGCTTGTCAAAAAGGCAAAATGAAGAGGTCTAGTCACAAGTGCAAAGCTGTAAATTCCATAAGTGCACCTTTGCAACTCATTCATATGGAACTGTTTGGACCAGTTAATGACTTATCTATTTCTAGAAAGAAATATGCACTTCTGATGGTGGATGACTACTCAAGGTACACATGGATAGAGTTTATGCATTCCAAGGATGAAATTCCGCACATCATTATTGAACACATCAAGAAAATTAAGAAGCAGGCTAAAGATCAAAATTGTATAAAAAGATTGAGGAGTTACAATGGCACATAATTTAGGAATGCAATTTTGCATGAATTCTGCAAAGATAAGGGTATTGTTAAAGAGTTCTCAACTACAAGGATACATCAGCAAAATGGGGTAGTTGAGAGAAAAAATTGAGCTCTAGCAGAGGCTGCTAGAACAATGTTGCAATATGCCAATTTGCCAACAAGTTTTTGGGAAGAAGGTGTCAACATTGAATGCTACACTCAAAACAGATATCTCATCAACAAAAATCTTGGCAAGTCACCCTTCTCAATCTTATCAAAAGGAAGCCTATTGTGAAGCATCTTCTTGTGTTTGGAAGCAAGTGTTATGCTCTAAAAGACAACTCTGAATATGTGAGAAAATTTGACTATAGAATTTTTGAAGCAATTTTTCTTGGATATTCATTGGAAAGAACTGCCTACAGAGTTTATGTGCTTGAACAAAAGAAAATTTTGGGAAGCACAGATGTGACTTTTGATGATGACAAGTGTCCAGGCTTGGAATGCCTTGATAAAAATGAAGCTGAAGCCCTTAGATTTGAAAATTTGAACATTGATTGTGATTCTGAATATGAAGCTGAAATCAATACAAGAAACATAATGAATGAAGAGTCAATTGAGCAAGTGAATCATGAGAATGAAAACTCATCTCATACACAATTTGATAGCACAAACTCGGGGGAAGAAAGAGAAGAAAGTTCTACAAGTCATGCCAATGGTGAAGAAAATGCAGAAAATTCAAGTCAACAAAATCATACCAGAAAGTGGGATAGGCGTCACATAAGAGATGAAATTATTGATGACCCAAATGCTGGTGTGAGGACTAGAAGTGCAACTGCTAATGAATGTCTACATGCATGTTTTCTGCCACAAATTGAGCCCAAAAAAACTGAGGAAGCCCTACTTGATCCTGACTGGATATCTGCTATGCAAGAAGAGCTAAATCAATTTGAAAGAAATAAAGTTTGAAAGTTGGTTCCTGCACCAAATAACAGAAGCATAATTAGAATAAAGTGGGTGTACAGGAACAAATTGGATGAAAATGACATTGTAACAAGAAATAAAGCAAGGTTGGTTGCAAAAGGCTACTCACAGAAGAAGTAATTGATTATTATGAAACTTTTGCTCCAGTTGCAAGACTTGAAGCAATAAGGATTATTCTTGCATTTGCTGCATACTCAAACTTTAAAGTCTATCAAATGGATGTAAATAGTGCATTCCTTAATGGTGAGTTAGAAGAAGAGGTTTACATGCAACAGCCACTTAGCTTTGAAGATTCAAAATTTCCAAATTTTGTCTACTAACTACTCAAGGCTCTCTATGGATTAAAGCAGGCACCTAGAGCTTGGTATGACACATTGTTAGAATATTTGCTTAAACATGAATTCACTGGAGGAACAATTGACATGACTCTATTCTACAAGCAGCGTGGTGGTGATATGATCCTAGTTCAAATCTATGTGGATGATATCATTTTTGGTTCTACAAATAAAAAATTATGTCAAAGATTCTCAAGACTCATGCAGAGTGAATATGAAATGAGCATGATGGAAGAATTAAGTTACTTTCTTGGACTTCAAGTCAGTCAAAGAAGTGATGGAATTTTCATCAGCCAAACCAAGTATGTTAAGGATTTATTGAAGAAATTTGGAATGATTGACTGTTCACCTTCATCAACACCTATGTCTACAACTACAAAGTTGGATGAATATGAGAAAGGAAAAAGTGTAGACATTTCAGGTTATAGAGTAATGATCGGATCTTTGTTGTATTTGACTGCTAGCAGACTAGACATTATGTTTGCACCATGTATGTGTGCAAGATTTCAATCCAATCCAAAAGGGATCACATTTGATGTGTAATAACTCGAATTTTTGAGACCTTGTAAAACGTTTAATGAATAGTAACCCTGTCAGACGGGGAAAAATTTTTGAGCCCACACTATATAGTGCATAAGGAAATGAGTTTCGGAATAGATACTACGACTATATGTACCAAATGAGTGTATGTAAACGCTATTAGTTTTCGAAGAAAATGAACTTTGAAAAATGACCGTAATTACGACTTATCAAGGACTACGGGAATCACAATATAATTACGAGATTAAAATCCTACGGATTTATATTCAATTGGGATAAATAAAAATATAAGGAATAGAAACGAAAAGAATTACATTGCGAACCATTTACGAATAAGTATGGCGAAGAACGTTTAAGTAACCGAGCGAACGCGTAAACGATTAATTAAACGTAACGCACTAACTAAACCATGGTAAGGAAGTAACCATGGTTACTTCATCAAATAGTGAGCTAACCCTAGGATGACCAAGCTAGCTAGCAAATAGTGTGCTAAGGAGCTAACCTTGTAGTTTAGCTTGTAAGCTAGCAAGCTACAAAGATATGTCCATGGATTTGGAGACAAGGAATAAACCTAAGCTATCCTAGGAAGAATAAAGATCAACTTGCAAAGATATCAAGCCACCTTCCAAGAAGCAACCTAGAAATCATCCAAGAGAAGCAACCAGGTGCTATAAATACCCCCCCCCCTCACAAAGCTCCCATTCGGCTATTTTGAAGAAAAAAGGGGAATTGCAATTCAAAACTCCAAGCTCTAGTTCTTGTAAAATCCCACAATTATTTCCCAAGACTCCTAGCAACTAAACTAAGGTAAGAAAAATCTTTCATCTCTTTTTATCAAGGTTTGATGGGTGGAATAAATTCAAGAAACTCACTAGTGAATAGTGTGAATAGTAACCTCTCTTTGGTTTCTTGATTTAATGGTGGTTTTAGGTTCCAAAAATCATACCAAGCACTTCCAAGCCTCCACCATCCTCAAGAACACATCTCAAGCTTTCAATAAAGGTAAAAAAAATCTTTGGCCTAACTTTATTTAAGGTTCATGTTTAAGATCCATTTAGTGGGTGTTAGTAAACTTAGCTTACTAAGTGTTATTTATGAAATCTTGATGATTAAGTTAAGTAGATTTAAGGTTGGTTGTTGTTGCCTCAAGAACATGATGTTCTTGAGAGGAGTTTGTGTGTTGATGATGATATGATGATTGTTGGTGGTTGTGTTGATAGTTAAGGCATAAACGAAACCCCGATCGTAAACGTAACTTCATTAAAAACAACAAACCGTAACTTTAAGTTTCTGCAGAAAGTCTCGAAGTTTTAAACTGTAGATTCTTGAGAAATAACCTTTTTTTAAGAGAGACAATGTTATAAGGATCATTTAGGCGCTTGAATCGCTTAATTCCGATTTACGGATCAAAAGTTATGATCGTTTTAGTAAAAGTGTTTTACGCGACAAAAACTGCTACAAATCACGAATTTTGAAAATATAAAGGATAGACTTAAAGTATTCATAAATCATGAAATTTTTACAGAGAGTAATATATGGAGTTTCCTAACTATCATAAAAATTTCAAGTGAAAATAATGATTTCTCAATTTTATAAAAATGTCGGAGCTGAGACCGTGCGAGTAGAAATCGTAAGAATCCTTAAGCGGAGCCGACGACGATAATGAGAATGAACTCAAGATACTTAGGAAAATGAAGTGACCATAAAGTGTTTATGACTTAAAAGAAATGTTAAGGGTAGTATGAGTTGAGAGGGTGTATAATGAGTAGCGCATGAGTGCGAGTTACCGTGAATTAGGACGGAACCTAACGAAATGAAATGTGTTTATGGTTATAGATTTCCGAGCGGAACCTAGAGCATCCTCCACCTCTAGATACCCAGGCAAGTTTACAAACCCAACTCCATTTTACTGTTGTTTTGTGAAAGGATTGTTTTACTGTCATCGCATAAATACTATGTTTTCCATGATACGTAGTTTTGAATTTTCGCATGATATAGCGATGTTGTACGATAAGTATATATCGTGAAATGTTATTTCGCTTTAAGCGTAATGTATGATAGAAGACCGAGGGTCGGTCGGGATTTAAGATAAAACCCAGGAATCATTCCGGAGATATTATAGGACGGATATAAGTCCATAATAGTACGTTTTAAAGGGACTCATCGTCCACTTACGAAACATTAAAACACCTCGAACTTTTAAAATGATTTCCCAATGAGCATATTCCCTCAACTATATTTTATTGATTCGGATATTAAATATTATATACGTATTCCTTTATTATAGGAGTAGTATACTTCAACGTTTATTTACTCAAACCGGATTAATCATTATAGATTATTAATTATATAAACACAAACTAGTTGAGGAATACTATTTAAATAAATCTTTTAAAAGAATAACTCATTCGAGGTATGATGAATATCAATTATCATTTAATTATTTATAGACTACTATTTAATTAATGATTATTTATTTGAGGATTGTTATTGATTTAAAGATCATAGATCCTGATATACCTTCTGATTTAGAAGTATCATTCGAATAATTTCAGATCGTCGGTGAATATTATCCCGACTTATTATTATATTGAATATAGTTTCAAGAAGAAACTTTTCCCCTTATTAATTATCTATTGACAACGGTCAACTCACATCCCTAGTACTTCCTCCGAAATTCTCGGAAGTACGTATATACATATACATACACTTATATTCTAAAAAGATAAATTATCTCTATCAACAAGCAAAACGCTTGGGGAACTTCGATGTGGTTCAAGTTCCCGAGATGGATAGAATTCTGTTGAAGGACAATGAAGGGGTAGAATCTGGTACTATGTGTGCTGGATGGGCTACCAAAGGTACCACAGGCGAAGGTACTTTGTGTACTCAGGAACTTGTGAAGTATGTGTATACCCGAAAATGGGACACGTAGCCCGAATACGGCCAGGGTGATACCCGAGAGATGACGGTATTCGTCCTTTTACTAGTAAAGAAGGTTACTTTCCGTAGGACGACTGATCATCGTATTCGGTGGCTCCTGTGAGATGTCCAAAAAATCTTCCAATTGGAATTGATATGCAATACTGTAACCCAAGCCTAGGTGCTGGGATTACTATTAAGGTATTTGCAGGTTATAAAAATCCCTTAAAAGAATTGTTCTCATAAGAAGGTGTGGGACACCGAGAAATCTACTTTTAAATAAAACATATATATAATATATGATGTTATTATACAGTCATTTTCATACTGTACATTATTATGCTGAGCATCTTAGCTCACACTTATTTTCTTAAATTGACACAACACAACAGTGAATCAAGATGCCTTCCATAAGAACCACAGCCAGGAAACGGGTAGGAAATGGCCAGCTGTTCCATAGATTGTTTGTTATAGTACCTCAGGTAGTCGGAATAAGCTGGATTAGTTTTCAGTTGTTTATAGTTCGGCTTATTTATAAGTATGGTTTATGTAAAATAAGAAATAAGAAGCGTATATTCGGCCGGCGGATTAACCTTACTTAAAGGTCAGCCCCGGTAAGACTAATTACATTTGGGTTGTAATAAAATTTTTCTAGTAATGATGGTTCGTTTCCAAGACAATAACCTGTAGCGTGTGTGTGTGTTAAATGTGGGGTCATGAAGCGTGAGTATTTACATATTGTAGTGTGAGTTGTGTGAGTTTAGATAGCGTGGCTTCCGAGACTCCTGACCCCGGGTTTTGGGGTGCCACATGATGGATGTAAAGAGAATTTTCAGATACTTAAAGGGGACACCGAACTTGGGATTATGGTATTATAATGGAACTGGATTTGAAGCTGTTGGATACACAGATGCAGATTTTGTTGGATGCAGGGTTGACAGAAAAAGCACTAGTGGAAGCTATCAATTTCTTGGACAAAGACTTGTATCCTGGTACATTAAGAAACAATAATATATGTCAACTTCCACAGCTGAGGCTGAATACATAGCTACTGGAAGTTGTTGTGCTCAAGTGCTTTGGATTAGAAATCAACTAATGGACTATGGCCTAGTGTTACACAAAATTCCAATTATGTGTGATAATACTAGTACTATATCCATTGTTTCTAATCCTGTTAATCATTCTAGAACTAAGCACATTGATGTAAGGTACTATTTTATTATAGAACAAGCTACAAATGGTACCATTGAGCTTATTTTTATTTCAACAGAAAAATAATTAGTTTTCACTAAACCTTTGGATGAAGCAACTTTCACTAGACTTGTTGGTGAAATTGAAATATTAAATTCTTTATCCTAAAGGCAAGAACTCAGCTAATATGTTACAGCTGGTTAATTTTTAATAAATCAAAATTAATTTGATTTAATTGGAAATTAACTGGAATATGATTTATAAATAATTCAGAATTCTCTACATTTTTATTTTTCAAAATTCAAAATTTAGCTTGGAATTTTTCAAATTCTAAGAAAACTGTCTAAATGTTAATTTACATTTTCAATATGTGAAATTAACATAAGACAGATGCAAAAAGAACAAAAGTATATAGAGAACTGAGTTCTCGATAAGTCTAACTGACTTCTCGACAAGTCATTTCGAGACTTCTCGATAGAGTTCTCGATAAGTCCTTTCTAGACTTCTCGAAGGACTTCTTGGAAAGCCTCATTATGACTTCTCGATAAGTCTTGTAGAGATCTCGACATATGTTAATTCATAGAGTTCTCTACAAGTATATATTTTATACTTCTCGATAACTTAGAACTGGAATAATTTAATTTAATAAATTATTTCAGTAAAATACTTTTGATATAAAATCATTCAATTTTATTTTGATTTATTCAAATAAAAATTGGAAAGATTCAGTTCATTCAGGACAAACTGGGTATTTATTTGACCTCTCGATAAGTCACTATCTAGTTTTCGATAAGTCACTATCTAGTTTTCGATAAGAGTTAGGAAAGTGACATATCGATATGTATCTATTCTCTCACGTGACTTCTCGATAAGTAAATCCCAAATATTTATTCCTACTTCTCGAAAAGTCACTTACCTTTTTCTACAAATACCCAGACATCTCGACATAACCCTCTTTACATTTTCGAGATCTCAATTGACCTAGCTTTTGCAAACCTCAATTGTTCTCTCTCATTTCAAACTCTTTCTCTTTGAAATCTCTTACCCACTCAAATTCAAACACTTACAATAGCATCAAACATTGTTAGAGCTTTCATCCCAAAGGAGGATACCAACTACCTAACTTTCACAGATGTTAATCAAGCTCTTGACAGCTTTAAGAGCTTTGTCAAGTTTCTGTTTGAGACATACTTTGCAGGTGCCTTAACTGCTAACCCCATTTTGTACATGGATGTTCTCAACGAATTCTGGAATTCGGTTGTGGTTAGGACAGTTGTGCATGAGTTTTAGGCTGTATCTTAGTGGTGAAATGCTCAATTCAAGGCCAACAAGTGGAATTCAATGAGGATGATGTCAAAAAGGCTTTGTGCGTTCCTACTGACAACATCGTGGAGGTCCCAACTCAACAAGAGCTAGCTGAGTTTGTAATAACCCCAAATTTTGGAATTTTTGAGACACTGATGAATAGTAACTTTTGTTGATTATGCTGATTAAGGAAATTTTTCATGCCACACTATGTAGGATTTCTTCTGTTGATATTCTGAGATCTTATTAGTACTCCATAAAGTATATGAGTGTATGTAAAGATCGTCAAAATCCAAATACGAACACTTTGATTTTTCCCAAAAATCTACCAGATACCGAAAGGATTAAGTATAAGGTAACATGATTAAAAAGATTTTAATTCAAGGATTTTAAGCAAGGATCATTAAAGGACTATAAAATATGAAGAGAGGGTTATGGAAACCCAAGTAATAAGATCCCGGATATGATCCCTCTAACGATCACCGATAACGAGAGTTAAGCGAACCGTAAAACAAATAAGCGACCAAGGATCAAGTTTATACAAGTAACCAAATAATTAAGCACTAATCAAAGAGATTAGAGGAGGATGACATCATCAAACCATAAGGGAAGGACATTGGCAAAGGAATGATGCAAGCAATGACATGAGCAAGTGATGTCATCACTTTATCAAGATATTTGTTCAAAAATCTCCTCCACCAAGCATTTCTTTCTCATTTCCCAAGGAAAACCAAGCAAGAAAAAGCTCTCCCCCATTTTCTTCTTCTTCCATTTGGCCTTTTCACAAAAATGGTGAAATAGATTTTCAAAACTCAAGCTCTAGGCCGTGGAAAATTGCAAGGTTTGTTTATTTGGATCCTATATTTCATAACTTAGTTATGCTATAAGTTTGGATCCAAGAATCCAAGGTTTACCTAGTTAAACAATTCCTAAAAGTTTAGGGTGAATAGTAACTTTCAAGAACAAATTTTTTATTCTTGATTTTATTTGTAAGGTCAAGGTAGCTTAAGCATAGATCAAGGCTTCCATGGGCATTCCAAGGATCTTTCATGGATTAAAAGCTTCAAGGAAGGTATAACTCTCTATGATCTTAGTCTTAAGTTTGTTTGTTTGCATTTCCTAATGTTTATATGATGGGTTAGTGCAATGGGTGTGTAATCATGTTTAGAGCTTTGTTTAGTAAGTGGTTTTGTTGATTTTGGAGTTAGGAGTGATACTTGTTGGATTTGAAGTTCTTGGTCACATTTTGACTTGGTTTAGATGAATAAGCTGAGATCTTGAGTTATGGTTGAAGATCTTGTATTGTGGTTGAATGATGGTGGAATGGTGTTGATTGGTGGTGGTTTGATATTGAATTGATTTGGTAAAATTTGGGAATCGCTAAGTTATAGCCGTCGTAATGCCCAATTTTCCTTAGACTGTTTTGTGTATGACTTTTGAACCCGAACACTCACTGCCATGAATTTACAATTACCATTCTTAGAAAGTTTATGATTCAAGCTTCATTTTGATATGTCGTTCTCTTAGATCCGATTTACGGTTTAGGATAAACGACCATTTTAAGTAATGGCGTTTCGCGAGCGAACCCCGAAACCTCGACTAACCTTGAGACCATAATTGAGACCTGTAAATGATTAATCGAAACACGAAACAATTATGTAAGGTGGATTAGGCAGTTGGTAAAGTACTCACGAAAGAGTCACCTTAAAATTCATAACGGTTAATTTATTAAATTGGTGGAGCCGAGGGTACGCAAACGATTAACGCAAATCGTTAAGCGTATAAGCGACCGTTAGGGTATGAGTGACTTTTGACTAGTTTCTTAAGCGACCGTGGTCTAATTCCAGATTATGTTGTTGTTCATAGGTTACCGGACCCACTCTAAGCTTAAGTCTATCCCGGAACACTCGGGCAAGTTTTCTACCCGTATAACTGTTGTTGTGATGAATATGTGTATATGCATTATCTTGTGATAAGTGCATCATTGTTATTAGCAAATCTTGCGATATATTGGAGCATGTTGATATGATATATATGCATGCCTATTTCGTAATCTTGATATTCTATTGTCAATTCAAATGCTTATAAACGGCATAATACATATGCCAGAGATAAGCAGTAGTTGCGTATACCCTTAGTATAGGGGACCCAAAGGTGAACATTTTTCTAAGTTGGAAGTCGATGTTCCCGAGTATAGTATATATATATATATATATATTTATATATATATATAGTTTTCTATAACTACTAATCGGATAAGGTATATTCGATAGTTTTGAATAATAATCAAACTTATTTTCGATTATTCAAATAAAGATCGTACTTTCGTATAAGTATATCTTTTGTTATTTATTATTCATTTCAAGTATGAGTTTTAAAACTTCTACTTCAAATATTTTTATAAAGATTATCCTTATAGGAATATTATTTAAATAATAATATTCAGATATTTTCCAACATATTGGGACTAATTTATTTTATTAAATCAGCATTACTCCAAATATTCTTAAAAATGTTTTCGAGTCTTCAAAATGATTTTAAAAGTTAGAGCGGATCCCAAAACTCATTTTCAAATTTAAGATTTTCCTTTCGAAGGGGACTTGAATACACACTCTAAAATCTGAGGGATCTGGCTCTGTGGTGTATTTTATATTCGCAACGAGGTTGTTGTTTTGGGAAAACCATTTGATTACTTGCCCAATGTTCGGGAAGTAAGTCCATCTAATTGAGTCGGCATAAGCGACAGACCGGGGTACAGTCTATGAAGGTGTAAGAAGCTGGGTGACAGTCCATCCACGCGTGAGTGGCCGGGTAATCATCTAGCGCGAGGTCCTAATGCGGCCAGGGTGATGACCGGCGAGGAATTCATCCATCTATAGTAGAAAATGTTACTTATTGGTATCTTTTCCTGATCAGCAAGATATCGGGTTTATGCCAAATTTTTTCTTCTTTCCAAATTCATTGGGTATTATAACTCTGTTTATACTTTTCATAACAGACGGTTTCAAGGAAGGCATGAGATATATATATATGTGTATATATATATATCGGGAATTAATGAAGTATGTAGTAACTTCATTTCTTTAAATGATATTTCAAAGTTTGAATCTATTCAAGTCTTATCTTGTAGTCTCATCTATGTGATGAACTTTTGAATCTGATTATACCTTAAACGGTGGTAGTTCAAGTAGTATTCGGAAAAGATATAACTATATTGGAGTATCTTGTAACTTCATCTTTTCAACTTATATCTAGTCAATGATTATCTTATGCATGACAAAGATTTTCAGAAAATCGTTGAGACAAGGTTAGATATATGAGATCACCTTGCAACAATATTTTTATAGAGTTATAAACTGGAACTCTATGTATATTATGCATGGAAGAGGATTTCCAAGATTTTGAAAAGTATATATACATATATACTGAATATTTTATGACTTGGTCGCGTTAAGATACCAACTTGATTCATTTCTTCTTGACTAAGATTTTCATGAGTACTATGAGAATGCTCATATATTGTTAATTATTATACATATTATTTCGGTGGGCTTGTTGCTCACCCTTGTTTTCTTCTTTCATCACACAACAACAGATAGACAAGATGAACAAGACCAAGCTCCCAATTCGTGAGCGGATAGGAAACGTTCCGCAGCTTCCTGTAGGCGTTGATGTCGTTGTAGCTGAGGTAGGAACTACCAATAGGCTAGGCTTTTAACTTTTGTTGTACCAGACTTATGTATATTTATGAATTGTATTAATGGCAAAGAATATGTAAATTTATTCAGAAACCCTTTTGAGGTGTAATGACTTATAATTGTGAAATAAAATGACTTGTGTTATTTTTGGATATTCATCTCTGAGACTATAACTTGTGGTGTATGTGTATATTGTGGGGTCACAGTACGTAGTAGTTGGTTGATTATTAAGATTAAGTATTATTAAGGGAAATGGAACTCGTGACAACCCGGATCCCCGACCCCGGATTTGGGGGTGTTACAGAAATGGTATCAGAGCTAAGCGTTATAAACCTCAGAGATGATGTGACGTTAAAATAATAAGTTCACTAAGATAATAAGAACTCTTGCCAAGTTCATAGTCGGACTACCTAACATAGTACTGACAGTTAAAACCCTTATGGGAACCCTTATAAATATCGTGATAGAAGTGTAGTTCGTTATCGTATATGGTATCGGGACTCCGAACCCTGAGGTTGAGGAGCAACAACGCGATGATATTTTATTACTTATTGGAGATCAGATTGTGGATTCGATAGAGCGTCCTAACGCGGGACTGGATGATGTTCATATTAAGGATGTAGCGGTTGAGGATGTTGTCCTAGAAGGGATTGTTGCTGAGGAGGGTCCCGTGGAGGATCCTGACAAGAATGAATAAAGGACTACTGAGGAATTAATTGATAACCATGGTTAGGGTGACTACCAGAGGTAGGATTGGCCGGTCACTACCAGAGGTTCGTTCAAGTTTGTAAAGATAGTAGCCCCTTTAACGCGGCTTACTCTTAAGACTGAGAAGTTCGAATGGACAGAGAAATACGAGAATAGCTTTTAAGAACTGAAGTAAAGGTTGGTGAAGGCCTCTATGTTGGCGTTGCCGGATGGAAAAGGAGATTTTGTGATTTGTAGTGACGCTTCACATAAGGAATTTGGGTGCTTCTTATACAGCACAACAAGGTAATCGCGTACGCGTCAAGATAATTAAGGGAATATAAAATTCGATATCCCAACCCATGAGCTTGGGCTCATGGCAATAGTTTTGCCCTAAAGATTGGAGGCACTACTTGTATGGAGAGAAGTGCGAGATTTACACAAGCCATAAGTGCTCTAGTGCATTTTCACGGAGAAAGAGCACAACATGCGCCAGAGGAGGTGGTTAGAGCTAATCAAGGATTATGATTATGAGATTCTTTATCATCCAAGAAAAGCCAATATGGTGGCTGACGCCCTTAGTAGAAAGGAGAGACTCAAGATGATAATGTCTTCGGAAGAATTAGTAAGAGATTAAGAGAAAATGGAAATAGAAGTGAAGGTAACCGGAGCCGGTACTGAAAAGCTGTTTGAGATTGTAATGCAACCCGAATTATTGAAAAAGATCATATTGTGCCAAGAAAAATTGATGAATGAAGGCAGAAAGCCAATGACTAGAGAAGAGATTAAATATCGAGAAAGATGATAAGGGAATAATAAGGTGTTCCTACAGAATTTGGGTTCCAAATGTTCAAGAGCTTAAAGATGAGATCTTAGATGAAATCCCTAGTTTGAGGAATAAGATTTAGAGCAAACCCTGAACGTCATAGTCAGGGAGGTCGCCATCAAGATATAAGGAACTTATAACATAATGAAGTGGAAAATAAGGATTTTAACGTATAAGATAACCCCGATTATGGGAGAAGGATGAAACATTTCATACTGAGAAAACAGAAGTCGAGTAAAGAAGGGAGAACCACGACGGTACTCCTATGGGGCAATTCATGGACCTTCCTAAACAAATCTTATACTTTTACCCCCAACCACCACCCTGAGGAATCAATGCGGTGGGAAATTCTTTCATGACCTTTAAGTCGCTAAGCTCTCAGAGTTCCAAGGAACAGGGTGACCCAGCCGAGGCAAGAGCCTGGCTAAAGGAAATATAGGAATCATTTGAGATTCTAAATGATTGACGAAGACTATTTTTGTCACTTACCTTCCTAATAGAGAGGCCACCCACTGGTGAAAGACCAAGAAAGGCACGAAGCCAGGGGTTATAATACACTGATTAAAGTTCAGTCAATTGTTTTCGGGAAAGTAATTCCCAAGGTTATGGAGATAGTGTAAAAGTTTTAGAGCCAGAACAAAGGCGGACGAGTATGATAAATTATGAATCTACCATTGTAAAAGTTGTCAAGATTCGTTCCGAGGACAAGAATCCCATAACGGTGTGATATTTGAAGTTAATGATTAGTGGGTTCGTCAAATGATTATAAGAGAGAGGTTTATAAAAAGAAACTGAAGTGGAAATGAACATAAAGGCAATAGAGTTTGAGGAATGATAAGGGAGTTGGATATGAGGAAACCCTAAAGACTCCTAGAAATAGAAATAGAGAAGTATGTAATCGTCAGGATGAGGGTGATTCACCATGAGTTAAAGTTGATGGTTGAAGGCATAAGAGATACATATATTTTATCCCCTTTAAATTGGGAGGATTCGAGGAAACCTTGAGATAGTTCGAAGGATAAATAATGAGAGGCAGATAGACTGAGGAGACAAGAAATTAAGAAATTAGGAAAATTGGATGAAGGAAGTGACCTTCAAGAATGTGAAGTGTAAGACCGGTGGCTTGATACCCAGAAAGGGAGACGCCAGGTATGAAAGATATCCCTATATTAAGATGACTGTTGAGATAAACAACAAAAGTAAATGAGGATTTATTAAGAAGAAGTTCACGTTGGACACGACCAATATCTTCCAGAACATCTATGTTATCATTACCAAATCGGAAAGAAAAGTGGATAACCATTGTTATCTTTTGGAGGCCATATGGATTGACCTTAATTTGAATAAGGATGATATTGTGAAATTAGGTATAGACTATCGAGGTGGGAATGATTGAATAAGATAATCTATCAAGGACATATGACTTAATTTATCCATGGAAGGATGCATGTACCTTTTTAAAGGTGGAATTAAGGATAGAACCTCGACAACTTGAGATGAATCCTAGGGTAATGCATAAAGGTTGGCATTTCGCCCTTAATAGGGACAACATGAGTTTTGACAGTATGAATTGGAAAGGATTAAGGTAACAACAACCTCTAAAGATTAGTGGATAAATTTTTTAGAAGTACATAGACAATGGTTTTAGTATTAGTAAATAGTATTTTGGTATGCCCTGTATCTAGGGAATACAGGAGGAATGATTCAAGGATAACCTTAGAGGTTTTACAAGGAGAAAGATAATATTCAAAGTTATGAAGAATAGAAATGTTGATAAAGGAAATATGGCGTAATTTAATAATGTCAGGTGGGCACGCGTTAAACCATAAGAAACTATAGATCGACCCAATGAAGGTCGAGATTGGTGAAAACAAGAAGGACTCAAGGTAAGAGACGTCCTAAGTATGATCGAGAGTCAGTGTGACAATGTTAGCCTCTAAAGACCGAGGCAATAACTTTTGGAAAAAATGGTGATATTTTTTTTCACCAAAGCGTAAGAAAGAGCATTTTCACACAAGTAGTGATTGGAAATGAGGTAGAAAATTTAGTTGAAGATCATTTAAAAGACACTGATTATAAGGAACTATTACTATCAGGAAAGGCCAATGAGGTGGCCGACACTCTAAGTGTAAGAGAACAATTATAGGCGCTCGTGCCAGAGGAATACAGTGACGATGGTTAAAGCCGTGAAGGTTGTATTATGGTTTGAAAGATTGACATTCCTTCTGATGATTGTGTGATACTCAACCAAAATAGTAGTTTGGTAAAGATTTAATTCATATAATCGCCGTGAGCGGGCTATCTATCTTAGAAGGTCCTATCTTGAGATAAGCTAGGACCATGTTACGAGAGGACAAAATGAACCTTTGAGCTTCATGTTTCCTAATAAAGACATATGATTAAGAATGGTATTAACCTGCTATCGTTGCTTTTATTGAAACTCTTCTACAATTTTATCTGCTTCATGTCATATGTATGCCAAGTTCAGGAGTGTTCTTCATGAATCATGGAATGGTGATTATGTTGCCTCCTTAGAAGAATTTGATACGACATGTATGGAATCCATATGGTTAGCTATTAAGATTTCATAGAAAATGAATGACTACAGTAGGTCAGTGGTGGACCATAGTAATGCAGCAATGATTCTGCGAGTAATGAGCCGATTACAATTGTGAGAGTTGTATTGGAATGGATGTTGAGATTGAGTACCACTAATGGGGTCGTGTTGATGTATAAGTTATCATTGATAGACTAACTAGTGGATTATTTACATATTATATATTTATTCCTTCTTATGAATAGAGAGTCGTATTACTATACATGGAAGGTTGCAGTGCAAGCATAGAACTCTAGTGACAATGATGTCTAGAATGAAATCCTTTATTCGAGTTTCGATGTCGAGGGAGTTTCAAAGGTGAGTGTTAATGAGCTCGAGCAAGAGCATGGGTCCATAGAATGATGGATAGAATAGAAAAAATATTTAGGCATGTAAAATGCGATGCTATAATACTTGATGTTGATATATATACATATATGTTTTTTCTCCTATGACAAACCTCTATACTTCAGAGGTAAATTCCAAGCCAGATATTTTGTGGCGGTATATTTTTTTTTACATATATACAATTCTCTTCAATTCATTCTTTTCTCTTCTTTTCATTTCATGTAAGCTAAGAAGAACAACCCTTCCAGAAGGGGAGGTATTGCCGAATGATTATCTATCTTTGTGATAGAAGCCTAGTAGGATACCACATGTTATTTAATTGCTTGTCAAGTACTAAAGGCTGGCCACTTTCTGTACTAACTATGCAATAGAACAAATGTTCATGATCATAGTGATCTCTCAATAAATTCTTTTACTTTTATACGATGGATCAAGCTTTCAAATATTGAAGCCGCTAGAAATGAAGTAGTATCAGTGCAGTGGTATTCCAATTCTAACGCGTTCGTGATACTAAGGTTGACGCGTTTATTAAAAGGTTATGGAATGCTAGCGAGCAAAAGTGTAACCAGCATAATATTAGGTACGGAAGATAGTATTGATTATGAACTAGAAGAGAGTGGGTATTGAGAAGCAAAAGCTATAACGCTAGAAACTATGATGAGAGTCTGTGCAATAGACTTGAAAGAATTTGGAATGATCACTTAACGCGGATTGAATTTTCTCACGACAATAGATCGTATGTCAAGTATTGAGATGTCACCTTATGAGATCCTTGAGGGAAGACAATGTCGATCTCCCTTATGTTAAGATGAAGTTGTAGAGCGCAAGATGCTCGGACTAGCAGTGGTCCAAAGGACCAGGGATATAATAGATCTAATCAGAGGACGGCTGGTAGTAGCCCAAGATGGACATAAGAAGTATGTTGATTTGACACGAAAGAACAAAGAGTAGGAAGTAGAGGACCTAGTGCTGTTATAGGTATTCCCTTGGTAAAATTTGGGAATCGCTAAGTTATAGCCGTCGTAATGCCCAATTTTCCTTAGACTGTTTTGTGCATGACTTTTGCACCCGAACACTCACTTTCATGAACTTACCATTACCATTCCTAGAAATTTTATGATTCAAGCTTCGTTTTGATATGTCGTTCTTTTAGATCCGATTTACGGTTTAGGAGAAACGGCCATCTTAAGTAATGGTGTTTCGCGAGCGAACCCCGAAACCTCGAGTAACCTTGAGACCATAATTGAGACCCGTAAATGATCAATCAAAACACGAAACAATTATGTAAGGTGGATTAGGCAGTTGGTAAAGTACTCACGAAAGAGTTGCCTTAAAATTCATAACGGTTAATTTATTAAATTGGTGGAGCCGAGGGTACGCAAATGATTAACGCAAATCATTAAGCGTATAAGCGACCGTTAGGGTATGATTGAGTTTTGACTAGTTTTTTAAACGACCGTGGTCTAATTCCGGATTATGTTGTTGTTCATAGGTTACCGAACCCACTCTAAGCTTAAGTCATCCCGGAACACTCAGGCAAGTTTTCCACCCGTATAACTGTTGTTGTGATGTATATATGTATATGCATTATCTTGTGATAAGTGCATGATTGTTATTAGCAAATCTTGTGATATATTGGAGCATGTTGATATGATATATATGCATGCCTATTTCGTAATCTTGATATTCTATTGTCAATTCAAATGCTTATAAACTGCATAATACCTATGCTAGAGATAAGCAGTAATTGCGTATACCCTTAGTATAGGGGACCCAAAGGTGAACATTTTTCTAAACCGGGAGTCGATGTTCCCGAGTATAGTATATATATATATTTATATATATATAGTTTTTTATAACTACTAATCGGATAAGGTATATTCGATAGTTTTGAATAATAATCAAACTTATTTTCGATTATTCAAATAAAGATCGTACTTTCGTATAAGTATATCTTTTGTTATTTATTATTCATTTCAAGTATGAGTTTTAAAACTTCTACTTCAAATATTTTTATAAAGATTATCCTTATGGAAATATTATTTAAATAATAATATTCAGATATTTTCCAACATATTGGGACTAATTTATTTTATTAAATCAGCATTACTCCAAACATTCTTAAAAATGTTTTCGAGTCTTCAAAATAATTTTAAAAGTTAGAGCGGATCCCAAAACTCGTTTTCAAATTTAAGATCTTCCTTTCGATGGAAACTTGAATACACGCTCAAAAATCTGAGGGAACCGACTCTGTGGTGTATTTTATATTCGCAACGAGGTTGCTGTTTTGAGAAAACAATTTGATTACTTACCCAACGTTCGGGAAGTAAGTCCATCTAATTGAGTCGGCATAAGCGACAGGCCGGGGTACGGTCTATGATGGTGTAAGAGGCTGGGTGACAGTCCATCCACGCGTGAGTGGTCGGGTAACCGTCTAGCGCGAGGTCCTAATGCGGCCAGGGTGATGACCGGCGAAAAATTCATCCATCTATAGTAGAAAAGGTTACTTATTGGTATCTTTACCTGATCAGCAAGATGTCGGGTTTATGCCAAAGTTTTTCTTCTTTCCAAATTCATTGGGTATTATAACTTTGTTTATACTTTTCATAACAGAGGGTTTCAAGGAAGGTATGAGATATATATATAGGTGTATATATATATATATATCGGGAATTAATGAAGTATGTAGTAACTTCATTTCTTTAAATGATATTTCAAAGATTGAATCTATTCAAGTCTTATCTTGTAGTCTCATCTATGTGATGAACTTTTGAAACTGATTATACCTTGAATGGTGGTAGTTCAAGTAGTATTCAGAAAAGATATAAGTATATTGGAGTATCAAAGATTTTTAGAAAAACGTTGAGACAAGGTTAGATATATGAGATCACCTTGCAATAATATTTTTATACAGTTATAAACTGGAACTCTATGTATATTATGCATGGAAGAGGATTTCCAAGATTTTGAAAAGTATATATACATATATACTGAATATTTTGTGACTTGGTCGCGTTAAGATATCAACTTGGTTCATTTCTTCTTGACCAAGACTTTCATGAGTACTAGGAGAATGCTCATATATTGTTAATTATTATACATATTATTTCGGTGGGCTTGTTGCTCACCCTTGCTTTCTTCTTTCATCACACAACAACAGATAGACAAGATAACAGGACCAAGCTCCCAATTCGTGAGCGGATAGGAAATGTTCCGCAGCTTCCTGTAGGCGTTCATGCCGTTGTAGCTGAGGTACGAATTACCAATAGGCTAGGCATTCAACTTTTGATGTACCAGACTTATGTATATTTATGAATTGTAATAATGGAAAAGAATATGTAAATTTATTCAGAAACCCTTTTGAGGTGTAATGACTTATAATTGTGGAATAAAATGACTTGTGTTATTTTTAGATATTCATCTCTGAGACTATAACTTGTAATATCCCATATTTTCAAATATTATTATTATTATTTGGAATTATTTATGTGATTTTATGTGAATTTTAGTGAATTATCTGATAAGTGAAATTGATGTATGGGTGTTTAGATGTGACATTATTTGAATATTTGAATTTTTATATGTCCAGAATAAAATATAGATAATTGTGATATTTTTCTGGTAATTTTTGGACTGTTAGATGATTTTATATTGATTTATGTATTTATTAAGTATTTTTTTTGAGTAATTACAAAATTATTTTATAAAGCCGGGAATCGTTCAACTTCAACCGTTTTTGCGTTTTTACAACCCGAAACTCTTCCGAAAACTCCTTCCTAACCTAATCTGGTAATTCCAGACATTTTCCATGTTTTGACTTTTTCAATCCGGATTACGGTTTGACCCGTGCGCGGCTCGGCGCAAGATTTTCGATACGATAGTTATTTCGGTAATCAATAAAACCCGTATTCTCGAGAGAAAAGATATTTTTACATTATTTTCGTATATGGTGTTTTATAAAAAGCTCGGTGTTGATAATTATTCAATTCTGGTATTAAATTCTATCGTTTTACATTTACTTAGCGGCTAAGTAACCTATTTTTGGATCCGATATGATCCAATAGGATACTCGTTACGTGGTTAAGATGCATTTATATGAATCAATCCGTAATTTGGATACGTGTTTATTAGCGTTACTCGTTTTATCTCATTTTATGTGTGTGAATGTATTTTATACGTGTTCGAGTTTTTCGGTTAAATTAAGTATCGTTTTTATTTTTCGAAAATTAATGAACCAGGACCCCACCGGGACGTCAAACCCCACAAAATTTGTGTTTTTTATTTTTATAAAATCAATCGTATTTCAAATACCCAGTATTTCTACAATTTTGAAATATTCCCAATTTTTGGGGAATTTTGATACGAATTTTACATTTTACTGTTTTTAAAATTATTCCCCGTAATTATAATTTTGGGACTTAATTATTTTAATTAGGGAATAAAAACACCCTAAATTGATTTTGGGGTATTTATTTTTCAGAAAATATAAATAGCCCATTTATTCTTTTATTTCATTTTTATTTTTATTAAAAACAAAAATCAAGAACTTGTTCTTGGAGGTTTCAATCCATTCTTGATCTTAATCTTGCGATATCTGGAGATCCGTTGCTCCGTTTTTGACGATCTAGTAGTCGAATCGAAGCTCTCTTCGAGCCCGTTATTTTGATACCAGAATCATCAACTCAGGTGGAGTAATGCTCAAAAAACGTAGTTCATCATTTTAGTACGAATTGGGTTCTTGATTTTCAGGAGTTTTTGGTTGTTTTTGATGTTAGGATTAGCTTTAACATGTTATTTAGAGTCGATTCATACCATTTTTGTGTTCGTTCTATTGCTGGAGGGCTATAGTCGAGTTTTTGGTTTTGTTAGTTTTTATTTTTCGATTTTCTAGTTTTTATGATAATTGTTGGATGATTATGATGATAGGAATAGATTATACATGATTTTAGCTTCGTTTTGATATATAAATTGCAAGATTTGGTGGAGTTTTGACTTGTTTCGCGATTTTGCCGGAGTTCTTGAGCTCCATGTCGGTTTTAATGGTGATGGTGGCCTGATTCGGAGCTACAGGGATGATATGAGATGATTTTTGTGTTATTGTTGCGGCTGGTTGAATTGTAGATCGAAGACGATTAAAAAGCGTGGTGTCAGCACTCGTTTTTGACCAAAACGAGGCTCGCCGGATTTGGTTGAAGGTTGCCGGATTCCGACAAGTTCTTCAAAGTTTTCCGGTCATCTTCCTCCTTCAATATCCTGTTTGATCCATCAAAGAAGATGACCCCCTTTCCAAAACATGTTTCTGGGAATTATTTTCAGAAAATAATTCAAAATTCATTTGAAATTCCAAAAAATTGTTTTTAAATTCAAAAATTAATTTAGTTAATTATTTTAAATAGTTAACTGAATTATTTTAATTCCAAAAATTATTTTCTTTTTTTATTTTCAAAAAAATTCAAATTTGATTTAATTATCTATAATTTATTTTAGTTAATTATTTATCGATTTGATTGATTGATTAATTCATTTAATCAATTAATTTTATTTATAAATGGTTAAATAAAATATAATTATTTATAATTAAGCCAAATAATTCCTAATAATTATTTTGGGCTTTTAAAAATATCTATAGAGTATTAAATATTCAATTAATACTATTATTAATTGAATTATTCGTATTTTATTTGTAGAAAATCAGCCGTTCGTCCGTTTAATACGAAACGAACGCGTACAGACTCAAAAAAATATTCCGCTTTCAATAAAAATACTTTCGAGACCCGAATTTTTTTGTTTCGAAAGGTCGCTTGTTTTACGAATCATTTTGAGTCGATTTTTGATCGATAAATCATATTTTGACCCGATTTCCGTTTTAAACGTATCGAGTCGACCCTTTTGATGAACCGAGTCTTATGTGATATGAATTATGTGATACATGAGTTATGTGCTTACGTGCTATGTGAATTATGTGCATATGTGGGTCAAGATTCTTAGATTTGTCTGTTATATTTATGTGTGGGCTATCGTATGGGTACACGATAGGATTTTGATGCGCAGTTCGTCGAGTTATTATCGTTTAGACGATTAAAGTTATATATTTTAATTATAGATGCGGATCATTCGAGTTGATCAGGACAAGATGTTGGATAAAGAGTGAGATGGAATGGAATTGGATATCTGGCTTCTAGCAATCGCAGGAGCAACATATCAGTAAAGTGTTGAAAAGAAGGACGGTGATATTTTGAGACAGAATATCATAATAGATGCGTCTTTGCGAGTGTGACTAACTGCTAAAACCCAAAGGCAAGTATCCCTATCATCACTTATTGTTCAAGTGATATTTATTTAAAATCTTATCATGCAAGTATTGCTTTTCCTATTCTCAGTTCAAGATAGATAAATGTTTTATATATCACTGAATTAAATAATTCTGTTTATGCAAGTACCCTCTGCTATTCTATGTTCAGAATAGATTTACAAATGTTTTGGATTTTGAGAAAAATGATTTTGTTGCAAGTATTCCTGCCCAAGTGAATGGGAGAATAAAATTATTTCGGGTGTCGAGTATTATGACCCCTTTTCAATAAAAGGTTTTGAGATTGAATGGTTACTGGTAGCGTAAGAGGCCGAGGCACCGGTCCAGCGTGAGCTATTATACGGAAGTGCAATACAGAAGTGTAATATCTTACAAGGCTAGTTATGCCTTTTTCTGGCGCCCTATAGGTACCGTATGTCTTCGGGATACGGGTAGTACCTATATTAACGGTATGGCTGCGGGATACCGGTGTTGTTTCATGACTGATCATCAGGAACAACATAGTGCATAATTTGGTTCCAATCGATATTATTATATTGCTTTTGATAATCTTATAAGGAATGATTTTTCAACTATTTCTGTTTTGGAATAATGGTAAAGTGTGGTTTTGATTCAGATTTTGATTTATGCTGATACTTACGTTGTTGTTAACTATCAAATGTGGTATTAGTATAGATGATTGATGTTGACTTCAGTATGAAATGTTGTGAGCATCAAAGTTCGTATTGATATCTAATTTGATATGACAGCAAAATAAGTATTAATTTGAAGAGTTTGGTTTTGAGTAAAGTTTATGATTCAATCCATAATCATTGTTTCATGTTATTGTTGTTTACGATATTTCCGTAAACACTGTTTTATGAGTTTTATTCTCGTCAAGTTTCAAAGGATTGCTGAAGAATTTCGCTCAAAAATATCAAAATGGTTTTGAATACAATTAAGGAATCAATTCTGGGATTCCTCAACCAAAATTTTATGATTTAGCAATTATGATTTTTTTTAAATGTTATGGGCTATTGCAGATGTCGGTTTTATATCAAAACAACCATATATATTATAATGATCTTGCTGAGCATTTATTTCGCTCATACTTGCCTCTTTTTTTTTTAAATTTAACCTCCAGTGAGGATTAGTTTGCGCTGTTTAGCTGCATAATTCGAGGAAGCAAAGAAGAAGCTTTTCGAAGGTGGTTGGTCCAGGGTTTGCGGACTGGTGTAAATTTTATTATGTAAAGTTGTTTATATTATATTATATTATAATTGTGTATTGTATTTGGGACTAGTATACTTCTTTTCGAAGTTATACTAGCGGGTTAAGTTTTAAGGTTGAGAATTATTGAAAAAAGTTTTAAAAGAAAGTGAAAAAAATTATTGATGGAATTTGGAATTCTTGTTTCTAGAACTATAACCTTAAAAGATCTTGGATTAATTTGGGGTCATAGATAATAATTATCTTCCGCTGGCCTTTATTTATTGATTTAACAGGTTAATTTGGATTGAAGTTTTATAGTGACGACCAAATCCTCTGACCCCGGATTTGGGGGGCGTTACAGGTTGGTATCAGAGCTGAGGTTATAGTAAACTAGAAACGAGAGTGTGTAGGAGTGTGTATAGCTATGTGAGGAAGTTTGAGCTCATATCGAGTTCCTGTTGGACTATTGGATATAGTACCAATGAGTAAGTTAAGATAGGCGCATTCGTTCGAGATGGTTGTGCTGAGCTGGATGGAACTCCGGAAAGCTGCAAACTTCTATTGTGGAATCTTTCGAGACTATGATTCGATGACGATGGAGATTATCGATATCCTTGGAACGTGAAGAAGTGTCTAGAAGTGGGTGACGATTCAACTGGAGAATTCAAATTGAAGATAAATATTAAGACTTTGACAATACCTTCTCTTTCTATAATTCCTTTTGACATCTCTCAAAAGAAGTAATTGTTAGAGGATATATTCCCTAACACTCATTTTCAATCATAATTGTGTTTTAAATATGCCAGAGGCTGTCATGAAGCCTATTTTTCAGGTTTTGATAGCTCTGTCAAGTTATGATAATTAATTCCACTTTTCTTATTTGGTGGATAGTTTCTTGGTAATGTGACACCACTTGCTCATTTGGTGTCAGAATTTTTGTTCTCTGGATTTCATTTCCTTCAGAAATATCATCTTTAAAATCTTTTCAGTTTTATTCATTTGATTTTCAATCCCGTTGATATTCTTTTATTCTGACTGAGATGAACTACCCTAACTGTAGGGGACACAAGGTATACCTGTCTGTGTGATAGGGGTTGGATGGGACGCCATCACTTGTGTGTGTTGTGAATACATGAAGGTTAACAACCTTTAGTAGTGTCTTAATTTGAGCACGCAATACCAAGTTTATTTGATCATATTGATCTCTCAGTTATTCTCTTATTTCAACAATACTTTTCTCAAATTCAGATTTTGGTCCCGTTATGACATCAGATTCTTTTCTTTTTGAAATTCCATGATTTTATCAATCCAAACATTCGAAGGTATGCCAATCAAGTTAAGCTGAGTTATCCTGGTCAAGTCAAAGCAGGGTTATGTGATGGGATTATCAAGAGCAACAGTGGATTGCGATGCGGTTATAATATTAGTGGTGTATAGCGAAGTCAATCTGTTTTTTTATTTCTCTTTCTCTCTCTTTCTTTTCTTCCCTCTATCTTTTTCTCTATTCTTCTTTCTCGCGATCAGTAAAAGTGATTCTATTGAGGAATTGGTCAAAGGATGTAGACGGAACAGTGGTACACAGTGAAGCTCCTGTAAAAGTTTTATTATACAAGGAATACAAGATTTGTTTGAGATTATGGAAAATTGAGGTTATTTGGAAATGGAAAGTTGGTTAGAAAACCCTTAGTATTTTCTTCTGCTGATTCCGAGGACGGAATCCTTATAAGGTGGGTAGATTGTAATATCCCATATTTTCAAATATTATTATTATTATTTGGAATTATTTATGTGATTTTATGTGAATTTTAGTGAATTATCTGATAAGTGAATTTGATGTATGGGTGTTTAGATGTGACATTATTTGAATATTTAAATTTTTATATGTCCAGAATAAAATATAGATAATTGTGATATTTTTCTGGTAATTTTTGGACTGTTAGATGATTTTATATTGATTTATGTATTTATTAAGTATTTTTTTTGAGTAATTACAAAATTATTTTATAAAGCCGGGAATCGTTCAACTTCAACCGTTTTTGCGTTTTTACAACCCGAAACTCTTCCGAAAACTCCTTCCTAACCTAATCTGGTAATTCCAGACATTTTCCATGTTTTGACTTTTTCAATCCGGATTACGGTTTGACCCGTGCGCGGCTCGGCGCAAGATTTTCGATACGATAGTTATTTCGGTAATCAATAAAACACGTATTCTCGAGAGAAGAGATAGTTTTACATTATTTTCGTATATGGTGTTTTATAAAAAGCTCGGTGTTGATAATTATTCAATTCTGGTATTAAATTCTATCTTTTTACATTTACTTAGCGGCTAAGTAACCTATTTTTGGATCCGCTATGATCCAATAGGATACTCGTTACGTGGTTAAGATGCATTTATATGAATCAATCCGTAATTTGGATACGTGTTTATTAGCGTTACTCGTTTTATCTCATTTTATGTGTGTGAATGTATTTTATACGTGTTCGAGTTTTTCGGTTAAATTAAGTATCGTTTTTATTTTTCGAAAATTAATGAACCAGGACCCCACCGGGACGTCAAACCCTACAAAATTTGTGTTTTTTATTTTTATAAAATCAATCGTATTTCAAATACCCAGTATTTCTACAATTTTGAAATATTCCCAATTTTTGGGGAATTTTGATACGAATTTTACATTTTACTGTTTTTAAAATTATTCCCCGTAATTATAATTTTGGGACTTAATTATTTTAATTAGGGAATAAAAACACCCTAAATTGATTTTGGGGTATTTATTTTTCAAAAAATATAAATAGCCCATTTATTCTTTTATTTCATTTTTATTTTTATTAAAAACAAAAATCAAGAACTTGTTCTTGGAGGTTTCAATCCATTCTTGATCTTAATCTTGCGATATCTGGAGATCCGTTGCTCCGTTTTTGACGATCTAGTAGTCGAATCGAAGCTCTCTTCGAGCCCGTTATTTTGATACCAGAATCATCAACTCAGGTGGAGTAATGCTCAAAAAACGTAGTTCATCATTTTAGTACGAATTGGGTTCTTGATTTTCAGGAGTTTTTGGTTGTTTTTGATGTTAGGATTAGCTTTAACATGTTATTTAGAGTCGATTCATACCATTTTTGTGTTCGTTCTATTGCTGGAGGGCTATAGTCGAGTTTTTGATTTTGTTAGTTTTTATTTTTCGATTTTCTAGTTTTTATGATAATTGTTGGATGATTATGATGATAGGAATAGATTATACATGATTTTAGCTTCGTTTTGATATATAAATTGCAAGATTTGGTGGAGTTTTGACTTGTTTCGCGATTTCGCCGGAGTTCTTGAGCTCCATGTCGGTTTTAATGGTGATGGTGGCCTGATTCGGAGCTACAGGGATGATATGAGATGATTTTTGTGTTATTGTTGCGGCTGGTTGAATTGTAGATCGAAGACGATTAAAAACCGTGGTGTCAGCACTCGTTTTTGACCAAAATGAGGCTCGCCGGATTTGGTTGAAGGTTGCCGGATTCCGACAAGTTCTTCAAAGTTTTCCGGTCATCTTCCTCCTTCAATATCCTGTTTGATCCATCAAAGAAGATGACCCCCTTTCCAAAACATGTTTCTGGGAATTATTTTCAGAAAATAATTCAAAATTCATTTGAAATTCCAAAAAATTGTTTTTAAATTCAAAAATTAATTTAGTTAATTATTTTAAATAGTTAACTGAATTATTTTAATTCCAAAAATTATTTTCTTTTATTATTTTCAAAAAAATTCAAATTTGATTTAATTATTTATAATTTATTTTAGTTAATTATTTATGGATTTGATTGATTGATTAATTCATTTAATCAATTAATTTTATTTATAAATGGTTAAATAAAATATAATTATTTATAATTAAGCCAAATAATTCCTAATAATTATTTTGGGCTTTTAAAAATATCTATAGAGTATTAAATATTCAATTAATACTATTATTAATTAAATTATTCGTATTTTATTCGTAGAAAATCAGCACTCAAAAAAATATTCCGCTTTCAATAAAAATACTTTCGAGACCCGAATTCTTTTATTTCGAAAGGTCGCTTGTTTTACGAATCATTTTGAGTCAATTTTTGATCGATAAATCATATTTTGACCCGATTTCCGTTTTAAACGTATCGAGTCGACCCTTTTGATGAACCGAGTCTTATGTGATATGAATTATGTGATACATGAGTTATGTGCTTACGTGCTATGTGAATTATGTGCATATGTGGGTCAAGATTCCTGTATTTGTCTGTTATATTTATGTGTGGGCTATCGTATGGGTAGACGATAGGATTTTGATGCGCAGTTCGTCGAGTTATTATCGTTTAGACGATTAAAGTTATATATTTTAATTATAGATGCGGATCATTCGAGTTGATCAGGACAAGATGTTGGATAAAGAGTGAGATGGAATGGAATTGGATATCTGGCTTCTAGCAATCGCAGGAGCAACATATCAGTAAAGTGTTGAAAAGAAGGACGGTGATATTTTGAGACAGAATGTCATAATAGATGCGTCTTTGTGAGTGTGACTAACTGCTAAAACCCAAAGGCAAGTATCCCTATCATCACTTATTGTTCAAGTGATATTTATTTAAAATCTTATCATGCAAGTATTGCTTTTCCTATTCTCAGTTCAAGATAGATAAATGTTTTATATATCGCTGAATTAAATAATTCTATTTATGCAAGTACCCTCTGCTATTCTATGTTCAGAATAGATTTACAAATGTTTTGGGTTTTGAGAAAAATGATTTTGTTGCAAGTATTCCTGCCCAAGTGAATGGGAGAATAAAATTATTTCGGGTGTCGAGTATTATGACCCCTTTTCAATAAAAGGTTTTGAGATTGAATGGTTACTGGTAGCGTAAGAGGCCGAGGCACCGGTCCAGCGTGAGCTATTATACGGAAGTGCAATACAGAAGTGTAATATCTTACAAGGCTAGTTATGCCTTTTTCTGGGGCCCTATAGGTACCGTATGTCTTTGGGATACGGGTAGTACCTATATTAACGGTATGGCTGCGGGATACCGGTGTTGTTTCATGACTGATCATCAGGAACAACATAGTGCATAATTTGGTTCCAATCGATATTATTATATTTCTTTTGATAATCTTATAAGGAATGATTTATTAATTGTTTCTGTTTTGGAATAATGGTAAAGTGCGGTTTTGATTCAGATTTTGATTTATGCTGATACTTACGTTGTTGTTAACTATCAAATGTGGTATTAGTATAGATGATTGATGTTGACTTCAGTATGAAATGTTGTGAGCATCAAAGTTCGTATTGATATCTAATTTGATATGACAGCAAAATAAGTATTAATTTGAAGAGTTTGGTTTTGAGTAAAGTTTATGATTCAATCCATAATCATTATTTCATGTTATTGTTGTTTACGATATTTCCGTAAACACTGTTTTATGAGTTTTATTCTCGTCAAGTTTCAAAGGACTGCTGAAGCATTTCGCTCAAAAATATCAAAATGGTTTTTAATACAATTAAGGAATCAATTCTGGGATTCCTCAACCAAAATTTTATGATTTAGCAATTATGATTTTTTTTAAATGTTATGCGCTATTGCAGATGTCGGTTTTATATCAAAACAACCATATATATTATAATGATCTTGCTGGGCATTTCTTTCGCTCATACTTGCCTGTTTTTTTTAAATTTAACCTCCAGTGAGGATTAGCTTGCGCTGTTTAGCTGCATAATTCGAGGAAGCAAAGAAGAAGCTTTTCGAAGGTGGTTGGTCCAGGGTTTGCGGACTGGTGTAAGTTTTATTATGTAAAGTTGTTTATATTATATTATATTATAATTGTGTATTGTATTTGGGACTAGTATACTTCTTTTCGAAGTTATACTAGCGGGTTAAGTTTTAAGGTTGAGAATTATTGAAAAAAGTTTTAAAAGAAAGTGAAAAAAATTATTGATGGAATTTGGAATTCTTGTTTCTAGAACTGTAACCTTAAAAGATCTTGGATTAATTTGGGGTCATAGATAATAATTATCTTCCGCTGGCCTTTATTTATTGATTTAACAGGTTAATTTGGATTGAAGTTTTATAGTGACGACCAAATCCTCTGACCCCGGATTTGGGGGGCGTTACATAACTTGTGGTGTGTGTGTGTATATTGTGGGGTCACAGTACGCAGTAGTTGGTTGATTATTAAGATTAAGTATTATTAAGGGAAATAGAACTCGTGACAACCCGGATCCCCGACCCCGGATTTGGGGGTGTTACAGAGTTCATGGACTTCATCAACTACAGTGAGATGATCAACCTGGCTAGCTTGAACAAGAAGGATCTGAGGAGGGAATGGTCATTCCTGTTAGACTCAATTGTGAGGGCCTTCACTTGCAGGAATACTAGATATGACAATATATCTAGTGTGGTCCAAAAGCTAGTGTTCTTCATGGCTCATAACATGCATATTAATGTGGGGCTATTGATCCTGGAAAAACTGAGCACAGGGCTCACAATGCCTTTGTCCACAAAAGGTAAGGAAATTTTCTTTCCTAGGTTCATTATGTCTGTTACAACCGGCATTTTCGTGTAATATTATTTGTAAATTTGGTGCAATTTTAAAGCCGAATACCAATATATTCAACTATTGTATGCTTGTGTGAATGAAAATTTCTGCGTCCTAAATTTGCTTTATGTGGTATATGATTTTTCAAAGCAAAAGATTATTTATTTCTTTTATTTTTGATTTATAAGAAATATTTTAAACCTTGAATAAATTTCTTTTTAAAAGTCATTTTGTTCACAAATTTCAAAAGTGGTTTTATAAAATTCATAAAAATCCAAGTTATTTTATGGTATAAATTTTATAATTTTTGAACTTGTATTTTATTTTATAAAAATAAATCTTTATAAATTTTAGTTGTCATAATTAGCAAATTACAAGGAAGCCCTTGCATGCAAACCACCCTTTCATTTTTTTCAAGGACAAAGAGGACAATTCCAAACCCACTAACTCATGAACTAGTAGCCAAATTACCTCCTTGACCTTGCATGCAAGTTAGCTTAATTCTAGCTAGAAGGATACCCTTGTCATTTCTCAAACCCACTCGCAATATAGTCAAATAAGTTGTGATCACCACTTCACTTCACCCCACCACTTCACTCTCATCTCCTTCTTCCCCCTCCCTCTCGGCTTTTCCCCCTCCCCTCTCGGCAATTCCCAAAAACCGAGCCCCCATCCCCTTCTTTCTTCATTTCTCACTTAAACAATCATCCTATTATCAAGTAATCCTACTCCATACATGTTGTTCTTGTATATCTTAAGAGTTTAGAGTAGAAAAACTTATGTGTTCACCTTGCATGGTGGTGTTTTGTTAAAACTCCAAGTGAATATCCTCGATTCTTGTGAATTCAAGGCTATCACCATGAGTTATAGTAGCAAAGGGTTGATAATGGCTAGACATGAGTATGCTACACTCATGCAATTGTTTTCACCCTAATCCATTCGACCATGACTTGATAGGAGCCGAATGGATGGTGTTTTGGTTGTCATGTTCCACTTTGTGTATTTTTGTAATGATAACATGAAAATCTTAGTGAAGTCTTGATAAAACCCTTTGCATGCTAAGTGATCATCTAGATATAGCTTATACTAGGCTTGCATGTCAATTTCATGGTAAAATATATTTAGAAAACATGTTGCATTGATTGGTAAAACTCGAAGACATGCATGCATGTAAATTTCTCTTGGAATATTGGAAGATTTTGATCATTTGGAAAGATTTTGTTAGTAAGCTTTAATTTCAGTAGGAATAAGGTGTTAATATTGATTAGTGCTCCTTGATGTATGGTAATAATTCGTGTATATATTATAAAAATACATAACTTGTTGTTTCAAAAACTTGATGACTTGTAAATTGTGTAATGTGATTTCCTTTGTTTTGCCATGATTGCACCTTAGGTAAGGATGATCTCCACCAAGATTATTTTGAGTGTAAGGGATTTAATTCAGTAGATCACCATGTTTAAGTCTTGGTTTGGGTATTGGGTTATTGGTGGTTGAGTTTGTCAAGTAAAAACCTTGGAGAAAGAAGAGTCTTAGTTTCTGCAGAAAATCAGTTTAGTACCCTGAGGTTTAGAGTGAGATTTGACCATATCATTGATGTGCACTTTGAGGCCCAAGCCACCAGAAGTTAGTATTAGGAGTATATAAAAGGTTTTAGGAGTTGTTTGGAGGTTTTCATGTCGTTTGGTTAGGTGCACAAGTAGAATAACAAAATCTGTCCAGCAGGGGACAGTTTTGTTGCAACTTAAAAATAGGGAGATTTGACCATGTCATGGGTAGGCCCTCATTAGGCCCTGTTGGGCCATAGTTAGAGGAAGTGTGAGAGAAGTTTTTCCAACCATAGTTAATAGGATATGAGTTAGAACCATGTGTCACAAGTTAATTCAAGTCAGGGCGTTTTCTGCCCAGAAAAACAGGGGAACCTTGGACTTTAAGCTTAGGCCCAAGAAGGCCCAAGCCAGGCCCTTGAGCCACATCAAGTTCGGGAGATGCCGTAAGGCCAGGAGAGTCTTGTGTGAAAGTTTTGAAGGAAAAGTTATAGTTTAAGGGTGTCTAATGCACTCAAGAAACCATAGATGTCATTCTGAAATTTACCCGAGTGAGCACTTTCACTTATCGCATAGTTTTAGAACACTTAGGAGTGAGATCTAGGTTGACCACCATAGTTGTAAGATAGTGAAAGGTCAGTAGAGAAAAATGCCCAAGTGAGGGTCAATAGGTCTTGGATAGTTTAGTAAAGGCACATCGAGTTAGGAAGCAAAAATTTGAAGACTTTGTCTAGTTTAGCGACCAAGTGACTTAAATTGTGAGTTGAGATCATCGAAGCCTAGTGTTGCATTATGGTGTATGTGGTATTATTTGGTATTAAAATATGATCTGTGAGTATATGTGGCTATGTGTGCAATTATATTTTTAAGGTGAATATAAATTAAGTGCATATAGGCCTAAGTGCCATCCGTGTTTAAATTCGGGTTGTAAATAGGTTAAGTTGGTGAGAATATATTATAATGGGGATTATTATTTATGTAGGATCTCGAGACGAGGGTAAACTTGCCATAAAGGTCGAGTGAAGCTTCCATTTGCTCCTACCAGTCAGACCAGACCAGCCTTCCTCAAGGCAAGTGATTCAACTTGTCTTTCGTATTCACTGCAAATAGATCATATATATTGATGCAACTATCCTGAGTCATTTTGATATATTTAAATCAAGCATATCTCATGTTTATCTTTGAATCATATAGAAATGCCATGAACCCTCGAGTACGTATTGCAAGTAGTTCAAAAGTCTTATCATGATAGTATATTAAAGTAATTTGAATGCCATGATAAAATAAAGAGTGGTTATAGCACTTGGTTGATCCTCATGATTACCATGATAATGATTCCTAAGTATTGATATCTCATCCTGATACTTGAACCCCTATAGAACCTTATCTTGATACCTGAAAGCCAGATATTTATCAAAGTTGTTCCTCATTGATTGATACCCCTCTTTCTTATCCTAAAGCTTGACAATTCTGATATATCCTGAGTTAAAGATCATTTCTTCATACCTTAACACCCTGAGTATTCATGATGCTTATCTTCTTGATGATCTAGCCCTTGCACCTTGATGAGAAACCATTGCTTTAAGCCCAGTTTGGCATTACCCCTTCATAATATCCAATAGCCTCACTAAATTTCCTTGTCCAAGTTTTGATATATGAAAACCTTTCAGTTACCCTAATAGAGTAAAGTTTAGTGGATCATGGCCCTGAGATTTAGTACCATATTTCCCGTGTTTCGAGTTGATCTATAATCTCTTGATAAAAATGTTTACGGTCAAAAGAGATTTTGTCATAAATTGGCATCGATTTTTAAAATGATTAAAATGTGGATTTTCAGTCCCAAAGGGGGATAAATGTTTTCTCTGAATAGTGGATCTGGACTGAGACGCGAGTCATTTCCACACTTATATTACGCTTAAAAGTTGCCTAGGGATCCCATTAATGTTTTAGAACCCAGCGAGGTTCGGGATTACTTCGCGGCTGATCACCGACTGTAATCCGTAGCGTCATAAAATGATTTTGATTAAGATATGATTTTGAAATTGTTTTGATACAAGCAAAATAATGCCATCACCCAAAGTTTTATCTCTCGTTATCATTGGTTATGTCTTCCCATTATCATTCTTTAATGTATACCTCGATTTATGTTTTGTATCGTACTGTTTAGCACTTGTTGAGCATTTGGCTCACTCCTTGCTTTACCCTGATATTACAGCTAGCAGCTATGGTTAGATTCAAGCAGACCGCCCGTAAGACCTGTGATGCCGATGCTTATGTTCGAGCTCAGGTAGAATAAGAGATAGTAGTTTGTGTGAGGACTCGATATTAAAATCAGTTGTAATAGATGGTAGTGTTGGGCTGTTCCAAACCCTAAACTATAAGATCTTGGATTTGGTTATGTTTACTTCTTTTAAAATGTTGTAATAGTTATATTTAAATTATTGGTAAAGTTGGGGTGTGAGAGGTTTTGGTATCAGAGCTACGGTTTAGAGTCCCTGGACAGCCCAAATAGGTTATAGGGTATATGTATAGGTTATAGATAATATGCGAGAGAGTAGGTTAAGTAAATTTATTATTAATACTCCTCTTATTGGTTGTCAGCAAAGGGCGCATTCCTCGACACCCTTTGGGTCGGACGACACTATTGCTTTCTCCGTGTATGCTGAGTGGAGGCACGAGTTTGACATGCTTTAGGGCAAGTACGACTGACTGATAGACCGACTGAAGAACGTGTACCCGGACAGCCGAAACTATGAAGGGAAGCCCAAAGAGCAGATGACCGCGAGACTTGAGACCTTGGTTCAGTACGTCAACACTAAGCTTGAGGAGATGCCAGTGCACCGGGACCGTACCAGCCAGTATGTCATTCAGATGGTGGCGGATGAGCTCCAGAGCATTGTGAAGATGCTTCGAGAGGAAAAGACTACCAAGCCCCGTTCAGATGGAGTGGAGCCTTAGTTCTTTCCACTTACCTTTTCATGTTGTTGTACTATCAGACTCCGTAAAATTCCCAGTTGTTTCCATTATTTCCTTTAAATAAGCCTGTTATTCCTAGAATCAGACTTTGTCCTAATCCTGATGTATTGTGACCTTTAAATTTCAATAATCATGCACTATTGTTCCATTTGCTCTCAACTGTTAATTTACGCTTTTATATGCATCGCCATATCTGCTAAATTTGAAAATTGACCTCATAAGTAAACAAGAATGCCATGCGATACCCTCAAATTATTTTATCATATCTGTTTTGACATAACTCTTATTTCAGGATCATGCCTCCCAAAAAGAAGAACCCAACAACCACATCTATCATAGACCCAAATATTATTCGATTACTGGAAACTTTGTAACAACAAACCAATGCTATAGCTCAACAACAACTAACTCTTCAACAATGAATTGAAAACCAAGATAACCGTGAACCACACCAACCACCAGTACCACCTAGACAAGTTGTCACTTTCAAGGCATTTCAGAATGTGAATCCACCTGCATTTCATAATACCACTGATCCAGTAATAGCTAACACATGGATTAAGGAAATGGAAAGGGCTTTTGAGTTGGTACGGTTAGGAGACGATTAGAAGACGCCATATGCTACTTACTTCTTGAAGGGCGAAGTCATCTATTGGTGGGAATCAGTAAAAGCTATGGAAGCAACTCAGCAGGTTTCTTGGGAGAGATTTAAGAAGTTATTTCTGGAAAAATATTACCCTAAGTACATGCAGAATCAGATGGAGCTTAAATTTTTGGAGTTGAAGCAAGGGAACATGACTGTACTGGAGTATGAGAAGAAGTTCACTGAGTTGTCAAGGTTTGTGACAAAGTATACCAGCACTGAGGAGGGAAAAGCAAAGAAATTTCAGCAAGGATTGGAGCCTTGGATCAGAGATAGAGTGGCTATGTTTGAACTTGAAACCTATGCGGGAGTAGTACAGAAAGCTGCTCTGATTGAGAATAATGGGACGCAGTCAAGGAAGGAAAGGGATAACAAGAAGAGGAAGGTTCCATTTTATGGAGAAAAGTCTGAAGCCGGAAGTTCACAAGATCGGAATGTAAAGAGGATCGGATTCCATAAGGGCGGAAATTTTCAAAAGAAGGGAAATTTGGGTAAAAGGCAAGAATCGAAGGGGAACAACCGGCAAGCCAAGGACAAGTTGGAGAAAACAGGTTCCAGAGACCAGAATGCAAGTACTGTGGAAGAAGGCACCCTGGAGTGTGCAATAAACTGAGCATGACCTGCTATAGGTGTAACCAGAAGGGGCATTTGGCGAATGAGTGCAAGATGCCGAAGCCAGGAGTTACGTGTTACAAGTGTGGGAAGACTAGACACATAGCTAGGGAGTGCAAGGCAAATGGACCAGTCAGAGCTCTGATGAATGTGGCAAGTACCAGTGCGAGCGTGCCAGCTGAGGTATTGGCATTACCTCCACCACCTACACCAACCTTGCAAGCAACCGCAAGGACATTTGATCTGAAGATGAAGGATGTTGTTCAGTATTCTGAGGTGATGGCAGGTACACTTTTACTCAATAATGTCAAAGCTAAAGTATTGATTGATTTGGGAGCAAAAAGATCTTTCATATCAGAAACTTTTGTTGATAAGCTTCAATTTGATAAAATGATTTTAAGCGAGGTAGTAAATGTGGTAATTGCGAACCAAGAGAAGATTCCTGTGAATCAATTATGTCCGAAGTGTGAGATTGATATTTGGGGGTATAAGTTTTCAGCCGACTTGATACTCTTCAAGTTGGGGGAGTTTGATATAATTTTAGGAATGGATTGGTTAGGAGAGAATAACGCTCAGATTAATTGTAAGACCAAGAAAGTGTATTGAAAGACGAAGAGTGGAGAGAAGGTAGTATTTAAGGGGCAGAGGCAAGAACAACTATTACTTACAATCGTTCAGGTTAAGAAGCTACTTAGAAAAGGTTGTGAGTCGTTCCTAGCTTATGTAATGGATTCAGAAAAAGGGAGTCCCAGCATAGAAGATATACCTGTAGTTAACGAGTTTCCCAATGTGTTTCCAGACGAACTACCGGGCTTGCCACCAGATCGACAAATCGAGTTCGAGATCAACCTTGCTCCAGGCACAGAACCAGTTTCAAAGGCCCCATATAGGATGGCACCAGCAGAAATGAAAGAGTTGGCGAGCCGGCTACAAGAATTGTTGGATAAGGGAGTGATACGACCAAGTACGTCGCCATGGGGAGCACCCGTTCTGTTTGTAAAGAAGAAAGATGGGAGTATGCGACTATGCATAGATTATCGGGAGTTGAATAAGGTAACGATCAAGAACCGCTACCCGCTACCAAGAATAGATGACCTTTTTGACCAGCTGAAGGGAGCAAAATGCTTTTCAAAGATTGACTTGAGATCGGGATACCATCAATTAAAGATCAAAGAAGAAGATATTCCCAAGACAGCATTTAGGACCATATATGGGCATTATGAATTCCTAGTAATGCCGTTTGGATTGACCAACGCCCCGGCCGCATTCATGGATCTGATGAATCGAGTATTTAAGAAGTATATGGACAAGTTTTTCGTGGTATTCATTGATGACATCCTTATTTATTCTAAGTTGGAAGAAGAACATAAACAGCACCTCTGGATAGCATTGGAGATACTTCGGCAAGAGAAGTTGTATGCCAAGTTTTCCAAATGTGAGTTTTGGTTAAAGGAAGTTCAATTCTTGGGACACGTCATTGGAAATGAAGGAGTTAAAGTGGATCCGGCAAAGATTGAGGCAATTATGAGTTGGGAGAGGCCAAAGACTCCTATAGAAGTGCGAAGTTTTCTAGGATTGGCAGGATACTATAGAATGTTTGTCAAGGATTTTTCGAAAATCGCCACGCCATTGACCAAGTTAACCAGGAAGAATCAAAAGTTTGAATGGAGTGCAGAATGTGAGGATAGCTTTCAAGAGTTGAAACAGAGATTGGTAACAGCTCCGGTGTTAGTGCTACCAGATGACCAAGGAAACTTTGTGATATTCAGTGATGCTTCACATAAAGGATTGGGCTGTGTGTTAATGCAACACAGTAAGGTGATCGCGTATGCATCAAGACAGTTGAAACCGCATGAGTTGAAGTACCCGACGCATGACTTGGAGCTAGCCGCCATAGTGTTCGCACTTAAGATTTGGAGACATTACCTCTACGGAGAGAAGTGTGAAATCTACACAGATCATAAGAGTTTAAAGTACATTTTCACTCAGAAGGAGCTCAATATGAGGCAGAGGAGATGGCTAGAATTGATCAAGGACTACGATTGCTCGATAAATTACCATCCTGGAAAAGCGAATGTTGTGGCCGATGCACTAAGCAGAAAGGAGAGATTGAATATGATGGCAACACCAAAGGAATTGACTGAAGAAATCAATAGATTTGAACTAGAACTCTGTGATTGTGGAAAAGTTGAAGAAGTTTGTCATGCAATGACTTTTCAGCCAACCCTAGTGGAAAAGATAAAGAAATGTCAAGAAGAAGTAATGGAGAAAGAGAAGAATCAGTTAACTGGAGAGGAGATTAATACTCAAAGGGATGAGCAAGGGATACTAAGGTTTTCCTCCAGAATTTTGATTCCTCATGTACCTGAACTAAAGATTGAGATCCTACACGAAGCCCACAATTCGAAATTTTCAATCCACCCGGGAAGCACCAAGATGTATCGAGACTTAAAGAAGAACTTTTGGTGGCCAAATATGAAGCGAGACGTGGCAGAATGGGTTGCGAAGTGTTATACTTGTCAAAAGGTGAAGGCAGAACATCAACGACCAAGCGGATTAATTCAGCCCCTAAAGATTCCAGAATGGAAATGGGAAAATATTGCTATGGATTTTATAGTGGGACTACCGCGAACGAAATCCGGACATAACGCTATATGGGTTATAGTTGAACGTCTTACGAAGTCAGCGCATTTCCTTCCAATTAACGAGAAGTCGTCATTAGACAAATTGGTTCATGTGTATGTGCGCGAAATCGTACTAAGGCATAGAGTACCCATATCAATAGTTTCAGACAGAGATCCCCGATTTAACTCGAGATTCTGGAAGCAATTTTAAGAATGTCTTGGCACGAAGTTGAATATGAGCACGGCGTACCACCCGCAGACTGATGGTCAGAGCGAAAGGACAATTCAAACAATCGAAGACATGTTGCGCAGTTGTGCAATCGATTTTGCAGGAAGTTGGGACAACCACTTGCCGTTGATTGAATTCTCTTACAACCATAGCTATCATTCCAGTATTGGCATGCCACCATACGAAGCTTTGTACGGGCGAAAATGTAGATCACCAACAAGTTGGGATGAAGTAGGAGAAGGAAGGATTCTCGGCTCGAAATTGGTGCAACAGTTGCATGACACAGTCAAGCTAATTCAGAGAAGGTTACTTGCTGCTCAAGATAGACAGAGGAAGTATGCGGATCCAACGCGTAAGGATGTTCGATTCCAAATTGGCGAAGCTGTTTTGTTGAAGGTGTCGCCTAGAAAAGGGTTGTCTAGATTTGGCAAGAAAGGGAAGTTAGCACCTAGATATATAGGTCCTTTTGAAATTTTGAGTCAAGTGGGGAAGGTGGCCTACGAGTTGGCCTTACCACCTCAGTATCAGCATGTGCATAATGTGTTCCGTGTGTCGTTGCTTAAGAAGTACAATCCTGACGCTAGCCATGTGATAGAATACGAACCTGTAGAAATTCAGGCAGACCTGTCATTTGTGGAGCAACCGGTCAAAATACTCGACTGGCAAGAGAAGAGTCTTAGAAATAAGTCAGTAAAGTTAGTAAAAGTACTTTGGAGGAACCCTAAGGTCGAAGAATCGACTTGGGAGTTAGAGTCTGATATGCGTTCCCGGTATCCTCATCTGTTCTCTTAGATTCTGGGGACAGAATCCCTTAAGGGGGAGAGGATGTTACAACCGGCATTTTCGTGTAATATTATTTGTAAATTTGGTGCAATTTAAAAGCCGAATGCCAATATATTCAACTATTGTATGCTTGTGTGAATGAAAATTTCTGCGTCCTAAATTTGCTTTATGTGGTATATGATTTTTCAAAGCAAAAGATTATTTATTTCTTTTATTTTTAATTTATAAGAAATATTTTAAACCTTGAATAAATTTCTTTTTAAAAGTCATTTTGTTCACAAATTTCAAAAGTGGTTTTATAAAATTTCTAAACATCCAAGTTATTTTATGGTTTAAATTTTATAATTTTTGAACTTGTATTTTATTTTATAAAAATAAATCTTTATAAATTTTAGATGTCATAATTAGCAAATTACAAGGAAGCCCTTGCATGCAAACCACCCTTTCATTCTTTTTAAGGACAAAGAGGACAATTCCAAACCCACTAACTCATGAACTAGTAGCCAAATTACCTCCTTGACCTTGCGTGCAAGTTAGCTTAATTCTAGCTAGAAGGATACCCTTGTCATTTCTCAAACCCACTCACAATATAGTCAAATCAAGACATAAAAACAACTCAAGGAAGTGATCACCACTTCACTTCACCCTACCACTTCACTCTCATCTCCTTCTTCCCCTTCCCTCTCGGCTTTTCCCCCTCCCCTCTCGGCAATTCCCAAAAACCCAGCCCCCATCCCCTTCTTTCTTCATTTCTCACTCAAACAATCATCCTATTATCAAGTAATCCTACTCCCTACATTTTGTTCTTGTATATCTTAAAATTTTAGAGTAGAAAAACTTATGTGTTGACCTTGCATGGTGGTGTTTTGTTAAAACTCCAAGTGAATATCCTCAATTCTTGTGAATTCAAGGCTTTCACCATGAGTTATAGTAGCAAAGGGTTGATAATGGCTAGACATGAGTATGCTACACTCATGCAATTGTTTTCACCCTAATCCATTCGGCCATGACTTGATAGGAGATGAATGGATGGTGTTTTGGTTGTCATGTTCCACTTTGTGTGTTTTTGTGATGATAACATGAAAATCTTAGTGAAGTCTTGATAAAACCCTTTGCATGCTAAGTGATCATCTAGATATAGCTTATTCTAGGCTTGCATGTCAATTTCATGGTAAAATATATTTAGAAAACATGTTGCTTTGATTGGTAAAACTCGAAGACATGCATGCATGTAAATTTCTCTTGGAATATTGGAAGATTTTGATCATTTGGAAAGATTTTGTTAGTAAGCTTTAATTTCAGTAGGAATAAGGTGTTAATATTGATTAGTTCTCCTTGATGTATGGTAATAATTCGTGTATATATTATAAAAATACATAACTTGTTGTTTCAAAAACTTGATGACTTGTAAATTATGCAATGTGATTTCCTTTATTTTGCCATGATTGCACCTTAGGTAAGGATGATCTCCACCAAGATTATTTTGAGTGTAAGGGAGTTAATTCAGTAGATCACCATGTTTAAGTCTTGGTTTGGGTATTGGATTGTTGGTGGTTGAGTTTGTCAAGTAAAAACCTTGAAGAAAGAAGAGTCTAAGTTTCTGCAGAAAATCAGTTTAGTACCCTGAGGTTTAGAATGAGTTTTGACCATGTCATTGATGTGCACTTTTAGGCCCAAGCCACCAGAAGTTAGTATTAGGAGTATATAAAAGGTTTTAGGAGTTGGTTGGAGGTTTACATGTCGTTTGGTTAGGTGCACAAGTAGAATAACAAAATCTGTCCAGCAGGGGACAGTTTTGTTGCAACTTAGAAATAGGGAGATTTGACCATGTCATGGGTAGGCCCTCATTAGGCCCTGTTGGACCATAGTTAGAGGGAGTGTCAGAGAAGTTTTTACAACCATAGTTAATAGGATATGAGTTAGAACCATGTGTCACAAGTTAATTTAAGGCAGGGCGTTTTCTGCCCAGAAAAACAGGGGAACCTTGGACTTTAAGCTTAGGCCCAAGAAGGCCCAAACCAGGCCCTTGAGCCACATCAAGTTTGGGAGATGCCCTAAGGTCAGCAGAGTCTTGTGTGAAAGTTTTGAAGGAAAACTTATAGTTTAAGGGTGTCTAATGCACTCAAGAAACCATAAATGTCATTCTGAAATTTACACCAGTGAGCACTTTCACTTATCGCAGAGTTTTAGAACACTTAGGAGTGAGATCTAGGTTGACCACCATAGTTGTAAGATAGTGTAAGGTCAGTAGAGCAAAAGGCCCAAGTGAGGGTCAATAGGTCTTGGATAGTTTAGTAAAGGAACATCGAGTTAGGAAGCCAAAATTTGAAGACTTTGTCTAGTTTAGCGACCAAGTGACTTAAGTTGTGAGTTGAGATCATCCAAGCCTAGTGTTGCATTATGGTGTATGTTGTATTATTTGGTATTAAAATATGATGTGTGAGTATATGTGGCTATGTGTGCAATTATATTTTTAAGGTGAATATAAATTAAGTGCATATAGGCATAAGTGCCATCCGTGTTTAAATTCGGGTTGTAAATAGGTTAAGTTGGTGAGAATATATTATAATGGGTATTATTATTTATGTAGGATCTCGAGACGAGGGTAAACTTGCCATAAAGGTCGAGTGAAGCTTCCATTTGCTCCTACCAGTCAGACCAGACCAGCCTTCCTTAAGGCAAGTGATTCAACTTGTCTTTCGTATTTACTGCAAATAGCTCATATATATTGATGCAACTATCCTGAGTCATTTTGATATATTTAAATCAAGCATATCTTATGTTTATCTTTGAATCATATAGAAATGCCATGAACCCTCGAGTACGTATTGCAAGTAGTTCAAAAGTCTTATCATGATAGTATATTAAAGTAATTTGAATGCCATGATAAAATAAAGAGTTGTTATAGCACTTGGTTGATCCTCTTGATTACCATGCTAATGATTCCTAAGTATTGATATCTCATCCTGATACTTGAACCCTTATAGAACCTTACCTTGATACTGAAAGCCAGATATTTATCAAAGTTGTTCCTCATTGATTGATACCCCTCTTTCTTATCCTAAAGCTTGACAATTCTGATATATCCTGAGTTAAAGATCATTTCTTCATACCTTAACACCCTTAGTATTCATGATGCTTATCTTCTTGATGATCTAGCCCTTGCACCTTGACGAGAAACCATTGCTTTAAGCCCAATTTGGCATTACCCCTTCATAATATCCAATAGCCTCACTAAATTTCCTTGTCCAAGTTTTGAAATATGAAAACCTTTGAGTTACCCTAATAGAGTAAAGTTTAGTGGATCATGGCCCTGAGATTTAGGACCATATTTCCCGTGTTTCGAGTTGATCTATAATCCCTTGATAAAAATGTTTACGGTCAAAAGAGATTTTGTCATAAATCGGCATCCATTTTTAAAATGATTAAAATATGGATTTTCAGTCTCAAAGGGGGATAAATGTTTTCTCTGAATAGTGGATCTGGACTGAGACGCGAGTCCTTTCCACACTTATATTAGGATTAAAAGTTGCCTAGGGATCCCATTAATGTTTTAGAACCCAGCGAGGTTCGGGATTACTTCGCGGCTGATCACCGGCTGTAATCCGTAGCGTCATAAAATGATTTTGATTAAGATATGATTTTGAAATTGTTTTGATACAAGCAAAATGATGCCATCACCCAAAGTTTTATCTCTCGTTATCATTGGTTATGTCTTCCCATTGTCATTCTTTAATGTATACCTCGATTTATGTTTTGTATCGTACTGTTTAGCACTTGTTGAGCATTTGGCTCACTCCTTGCTTTACCCTGATATTACAGCTAGCAGCTATGGTTAGATTCAAGCAGACCGCCCGTAAGACCTGTGATGCCGATGCTTATATTCGAGCTCAGGTAGAATAAGAGATAGTAGTTTGTGTGAGGACTTGATATTAAAATCAGTTGTAGTAGATGGTAGTGTTAGGCTGTTCCAAACCCTAAACTGTAAGATCTTGGATTTGGTTATGTTTACTTCTTTTAAAATGTTGTAATAGTTATATTTAAATTATTGGTAAAGTTGGGGTGTGAGAATGTCTACTTTAAATAATAAAGTTCCAGACATACATTTACTTAGTGATATTGATAGAAGTAAATTAGTCAATTGTAAGCAAGTGTCCAAAATCGTATTTGGTTCACTAATTACAAAGAACAAGGTACAGGTAAGTCTTAGAATCACTTAATTTATGTTTGAGAAATTCAGGACTTATCCACCATAAGCCTGATATGAGGTCAAATGCTATACCTAGTTCAGTAATGGCTCATGTACCAGTGAAAGTACAAACACATGAACACCAACAGGGGCCTTCCCAAACTGAGACCCCTTCTTCATTACCCCTAAAAGCTAGGAGACTAACCACTCCATCCTCCCAACAGGCTGGAGTGAGTAAAAAGAAGATAAAACAGGCACCATTAACAATCATCAATGGGAGTGGTGAGGATGAAATATAAATAGAGACTAACCTGGTTAATAAGCCAAAGAAGAATAAGAAAATTGAGTTGAGCACTCAATTGGCCACCTTTGCGTCTTCCCAAAAGGATCCAGTTATAAAAAAAAGGATCAAAACAGACTCTAGAGGCATCCTCTCAATAGGGTGTCTCTATTGAACAAAGCACTCTCCCTAGTACACCTTGTAAAGAGTCTGCACCATAAACTAAGCATACTCAAGTTTATGAAAGAAGGAATAAGGATAACACACACATTAAAAGCACATCAATTAAAGCTCCCTTATCTATTTAGGGGGAGCTGCCAACACTCAATTTTCAAATCACTAATCTCTTCTCTCAAATTTCTTCTACCTATAATGAAACACTTGAATTCACTACTCAAGTGCTGTCAAAATCAAGTGACACAGTTCTAGAGATTGTACTCACCACCCAGGAACCACATTCAGTCGGGGAGAGGCTATGTTATGGGGTAGACCTTGATGACACCAACCAAAGCACAGGGTTTCATTAGTTCTTACTGAAGACCCTGTGGTAGTACCAAATGCACCTTCATGTGCAAATAAATCTTCACAGATTGAAAGGTTTGAGGGTAGTACTCTTGAGGGGGAGCTATCTAAATCCTCTCTAATTCAATTGGAGGTTCCTCATGTAGGGATAATTCCCCTCAAAACCCTGGCTAAAATTGCTTTGTCAATAGAAGCTGGGAGTAAAATTGTCAATGATCCAACCATTGGGGAGATAAATCAAGCACATTCAAGTGCCAATTCTTTGCAAGAAGAATAAGGGTTTGAAGCCATGGTACATGACAAGAACCTGGTCAAATCCCCTCCAATTCAAATGGAGGTTCCCATTACTTATGAACAAAACACTGTCAAAACCAAAGTTTCTACTGTGAGTTCAACTGTGATTCCAATCACAGGGTTACCTACCATCTCACAACCCTCCACCTCTAACCAAACAAACATCCCATCCACCTCCAACCCCACTCAACAACCTTCTCACCTCATCTCACAATGGCTGCAGGATGCTCAATCTCATCCAATTACGATGAATGATCCCCTTGTAGACCAACTATTTGGCCTTGAAAATATTACCTAACAGCTACTCACAACTGACATGTCCAAATAGGATTATCAGGCTATCATGCTGTCATATGAAGCAGATGTCGAAGAACAGCAGCACAAGATTGTTGATGAAATTGAGCAGGATGGGAATGTAGATGCTTGGATAGATAAGGATTTCAATTTGAGTATGGATGAGGTCTTGGCTAGATTCAGAAAAGAATATGTCACTGATAAGTTGATTTTGTATCCACTTGGAATGCTTCATTACAGGATTAAGTTGGTGTTTTGGACTCAAGTTGTTGGTATTTTTTATGTATTTTTTTATTTGTGCATTACAGGCATTAGTTGGATGATTAATTGAGCTTTTCAAGGTAATATATTACAAGGAGGTCAGAATCGTATGCCAAGACCCTTCTCATGTTAAAGAGCATCTTTAGAGCTTCACGTGGACTATTGGATCGTCAAATTCTAACAGACGGAACTCAACTTATATCAAAAACAAGAAATTGGAGCAAAAATCCAAAAGCATGGTGTGCACGCACTGGGAAGCGGGGCGGCCGCGCTGAAAGAACAGTAGCACGGTGTGCCCGCACTGTAATGCGGGGAAACCATGCCAGAAGGACAGAAACAGCGCGCGCCCGCACGCAAGGTGGGGCGGCCGCGCGGGTCGTGATCAGCAAAATCCTGTTTTGACTTGATTTTTGAGAGATTTGAAGCCCTGCTGATCCTGAAGCCTATATATACCTATAATAAGACATTTTTAACAATAGGGATTGAGGGGAGAGCAATAAGAAGACCTAGAGAGCACAAGACTGGTACGAATAAGAAGACTTTTATTTTCTTTAGTATAACTGATACTTCGATGCTTGTTTTCGATTTTTCTTCGAACCTTAGTACTCTTATATTATTTATTATCATGATTTCATTGGAACCCATAGTGATGATAAGTTCGGTTATGAACTAATCATTATCGTGAGGTTCTAACGGATTTACTTATGGATTTCTATAGTTAATTTATTCAATATCTTGGTGTGTGGTGATTGATTGATATCCTAGTATTGGTTGTGCTTATTCATCTTATGTGCATAGCTAACATATAAGATAGCGTGTTAATCTCTATTGAAACAAAAGTGAATATAGAGGTTTAGAACTTGCCATGCTAGCATAGGTTCATGTATTTGTCATGCATGATTCGTAGGTAATTTTAACCATTTTACTTGCCCTATGTAATCATGATAGGTAACTTACGTATTAAACCTTTATGTTGTCAAATTCTATAAACATATAAGGTCTCAATATAATTGGTGTCTATTCAGATTCTATCTCTTTTGTGGATGTCTGGTAGTAGGATATTCGTACAATGAAAGTTGGCGTTTACTAGTTTCATGTTATATGATTAGCTGTCATCACCATTGCATACCAAGGTTAAAAACAATGACTTTGAATGAAGTATTTAATGAAATTAGAATTCCATATTTGTTTCATATAGTTATTTCAATCACTTTTATTCTTAGTTAATTGCATGTTAGTTTAATCTTAGTTATAAACATCTCAACTTGTTATTGTCTTATCATTAAACGATAGCCATACCATTGTTGCATAGGTGCATAATCTTAAGTTAACTAAAAAGAGTCTCTGTGGGTACGAATCTGATTTATATCTTATACTACTTGCGAATGCGTATACTTGCGTGTAATTTTAGCGCGTGTTAATTTTTAGTTTATGTGCTTGTCATCAGTGGTCGTTAAAGTTTAGTGACTCGGACTCTTTTACTTTCACAGTTTACTTGTTGTATTTCAGGTACTCATTGCAATGGGAGATCCAGCAGCACCAACGAAATCATTGATGGATTTTTCTCAACCAAAGATTAAGGACATTCAATCTAGCATTGTTAGGCCAGTAATCGCAGCTAAAACTTTTGAGATCAAGCCTGGCATAATTCAGATGATACATAATTCAGTCCAGTTTGGGGGTCCTCCAACGGAAGATCCAAATATGTACATCGGGGATTTCATAGAGATCTGCGACACCTTCAGGTTCAATGGTATGTCTGAGGATACGGTGAAACTGAGACTGTTCCCATTCTCTGTGAGGAATAAGGCTAAGAGCTGGTTACACTCTCTACCAGCAGGTTCTATCACTACTTGGGAGGATCTTGCTCAGAAGTTTCTTACTAAATTCTTCCCTATGGAGAAGACAGCTGCACTCAGGAATTCTCTTACTCAATTTGCGCAGCAATCGGGAAAAACTCTATGTGAAGCTTGGGAGCGCTACAAGGAGATGCTTAGGAAGTGTCCTCATCATGGCATGCCTGATTGGATGATCATCAATTATTTTTATAATGGTTTGGTAGCACAGTCAATACCTATGCTTGATGCAGCATCGGGTGGAGCATTATGGTCAAAAGAGCTATAAGGAAGCTTATAAGCTAATTGAACTGATGGCTGCTAATGAATATCAGTATCCAGCCCAGAGATTTCCACAGGGAAAGGTAGCTAGAGTTCATGAAGTGGATACAGCTACGGCTATCACTGCTCAACTAAAGGCGTTATCAATGAAGATCGATTATCTGGCTAACTATGATGTTAATCAGATAACCAGTGTTTGTGAGCTGTGTGCAGGTCCGCATGTGACGGAGCATTGTGCTACATCTTGTGAATCAGCTCAGTTTGTGAGCAACTTTCAGAGGTCGCAACAACCATTTCCTGCCACTTATCATCTCAAAAACTGGAATCATCCTAACTTCAGCTAGAGCAACAATCAGAATATGATGCAACATTCTTATCAACAGTATACAGCAAAGCAGTTCAACCCTCCTGATTTTAAACAACCGCAATATGCACTAAGACAATAACCGCAATATGCACCAAGATAACAACTCCAACTTCAGCAACTATCGTATGAAAATACAAGTTAATCTAATAAAAAATCTGAATTGGAGGAGTTGAGGCTCATGTGCAAGAGCCAAGCGGTTTCTGTCAAGACTCTGGAGAATCAAATTAGGCAGATTGCCAATGCTTTATTGAATCGACCACCTGGAATGCTTCCTAGTGATACAGAAGCCAATCCAGGCAAGAGGGAAGTTAATAAACAGGTGAATGCCATCACCTTAAGGTCCACAAAGGTCACAAGCCCCCAAATTCAGCAAGACGAAGAGTCTGAAAATTATGTCCAGAATGCAGGTGCATCTGCACCTTTGCCAAATCCAGAAAATGAGATTATAGCTGAAACAGTGGTGCATAAGGATGCCAAGGTGGAATTAAGGAAGAAAACTGTGGAACAGACTCCTCCTGAGGGTAATACATGGAATAAACAGGTATATCCTCCACCTTATTTTCCTAAGAGGCTGCAGAAGCAAAAGTTGGATAAGCAGTTTGCTAAGTTTCTGGAGGTGTTCAAGAAACTTCATATAAACATACCTTCCGCTGAAGCTCTTGAACAGATGCCTAGCTATGCAAAAGTTTATGAAAGGTATTCTCTCACAGAAAGTGAAGCTTGATGACTTAGAGACCGTTGCTCTAACGGAAGAGTGCAGTGATGTGCTGTAACAGAAGTTGCCTCCGAAGCTTAAAGATCCTAGAAGCTTCATCATTCCTTGCACCATCGGAAACTTATCATTCGACAAATGTTTATGTGATTTGGGAGCTAGCATCAATATGATGCCCTTATCTGTCTTCAAGAAACTTGGTTTGCCTGAACCAAAACCGACAAACATGTCCTTACAGTTGGCCGATCGGACCATCACATATCCACGAGGCATTGTGGAGGATGTCTTGGTCAAGTTGGACAAACTCATCTTCCCTGCTGATTTCATCATTCTAGACTTTGAGGAGGATAAGAAGATTCCCATTATCTTGGGAAGACCATTCTTGGCTACAGGCTGAACTATGATCGATGTGTAAAAAGGAGAGCTTACGATGAAGGTTCAAGATCAGAAGGTCACTTTTAATGTGTTCAAGGTAATAAAGTTACCCACAGATAAAGAGCAGTGCTTTAAAGTAGAGCGGGTCGATTCTGTAGTGAATTCGGAACGTGAGCAAGTGCCAAAGTCAGATACCTTATAGAGATCCTTAATAGGGGAATCAGTTATTGAATGAGAAGGAGCAGAGCAACTACAGGTTTTGAATGCACCTCCGTGGAAGAGGAAGTTGGATATGCCATTCGATTCCCTTAGGTTAGCAGAGCTGAAAATTTCTCAGGAGCGTCTCGAGCCATCTATTGAAGAAGCTCCCACACTTGAGCTCAACCCACTACTAGATCACTTGAGTTATGCATTCTTCGGTGCACCCCATGACAAGGGCTTGGGATATATTTTTGATGATGTAGAGGGTGGTCGAATGGTTCCTCCCATGCTTACAGATGGTCCCTCCTGTGCATCACGGATAATTGATAGGTTTGGTCTTGGTGATGCGCAGTATAGAAGGTTGATTCGGCATATTGAGGCCATGCATGACATTCACAGACATTTTGCTGAAGATTTGACACACGCTCTCGGTACTGTTTTCCAAGACACTGGTGTCGAGGTTGATTGGCCACCTGATCCTCCACCCGAAGAGTGTGATCCTCTTGCTAACTAGGTTTGTCTTGTATCCTTATTATTACCTTCAATGAGGACATTCAAAATTTTAAGTTTTGGGGTGATAATGTAAGGATTAGTTTGTGTGTGTCCATTTAGATTCATATAGATTCATGTTGCATGTTTAGTTGTATTTCATTCATATTTTTGCATGATTGTTCACATAGGATATTTGTATTTGTGTTTTTATGTGAGTTCATATAGTTGCATGTGCATGCATAAAACATGATCCCTTAGGTTAAGTTGCTTCTGATTGATAAGTTGATGTTGATTTGAGTGTGGTGATGACGAATAAAGGGATGTTTAAGTCTTAATGAATTGATTTGCATGCCAGAGAAAAAAAATTCACAAGTATTATAGGATTGCTTTTGATCTAGATCATGATCATATTTGTTTAGTTGTTGAGAACTAATCACTTGTTTATATTTAGAATTATTGTTATTCTCGTAATGACGTAAGAACACTGAATTTTAAACTAGGGAAAAACTTGGATTTCATTGTTAGTTGTGGCTAGGCATCAAATGGCTAGTAGCCGGCTCATATTTATATGAGTAGTCTAGGGTTGAATGAGATGGAGCGAAACGCACTCATTCAGAAATCATTAAAAAAAGAAAAAAAAAAGAAAAAAAGAAAACAAAAAAAGGAAGAAAGAAAAAAGAATATGTGTTTATGCAGAATTGATCAAAAGTGAGCTCTTTAATACTCGAGTTATTAAGTTCTAGGGGATTTTGTGCCTAGTGACCTAAGCCTTTCATAGTCTGGGATCCGCTAACATAACGTTCGCTATATGGGTATTATTTTATAAGTCTTGTGGGACCTCATTCATTGCACGGTCAAATAAGCATCTTTGTTATGTGTTCAATAATAGCATGAATCCTTTTATAACTCTAGTAGGAAGAAAGTGTTGTGATTCATTATGCGTTTAACGTCTATTATGTTTATAAACTTGTGATTGTTGTGATGATAGATAAGTTATGGTTACTGATCTAGTATCGAGAGTATATCTATTAAGCAACACACGCACATTTCTGGTTTGTGAGTTGTTTTGTGGGATTTATTCGAACTCTATTTTAAGTCATTGCATTCTTAGAGGCATTCGCTTGTTGGTTGGTTATGGTTATTCTGAGGGGATCGATTGCATTATCATTTAGTTACATTCACGTAATTGCATTCATGCATTATGTTTGTTTAATAGTTTTTGAGTCTGTTTATGCTTGAGGGCAAGCATCGATTCAAGTTTGGGGGTGTGATAAGTGGATTTTTTATCCACTTTGAACGCTTCATTACAAGCTTAAGCTGGTGTTTTGGACTCAATTAGTTGGTATTTTTGATGTGTTTTTGTGTTTGTGTATTATAGGAATTAGTTGGATCATTAATTGAGATATTCAAGGTAATATGTTGCAAGGAGGTCATAATCGGATACCACGACCCTTATCATGTTGAAGAGCATCTCGAGTGCTTCACGTGGACTATTGGATCGATAAATTCTGACAGTCGGAATTCAACTTACATCAAAAACAAGAAATTGGAGCAAAAATCCAGAAGCACGGCGCGCCCGCGCTGGGAAGCGGGGCGGCCGCTCTGAAAGAACAGTAGCACGGTGCGCCCGCGCTGGAATGCGGGTCGGTCGCGCCAGAAGGACAGAAATAGCGCACGCCCGTGCGTAAAGTGGGGCGGCCGCGCGGGTCGTCATCAGCAGAATCCTGTTTTGACTTAATTTTTGAGATATTTGAATCCCTGCTGATCTGGAAGCCTATATATACCTATAATAAGACATTTTTAACAACAAGGAGCGAGAAAGGAGCAATAAGAAGACCTAGAGAGCACACAACGGCTACGGAGAAGAAGACTTTTATTTTCTTTAGTATAGTTGATACTTGGATGCTTGTTTTTTATTTGTCTTTGAACCCTAATACTCGTATATTATTTATTATCATGCTTTCATTGGAACCCATGGTGACGATGAGTTCGGTTATGAACTAATCGTTATCGTGGGCTTCTAACGAATTTACTTATGGATTTCTATAGTTAATTTGTTTATTATCTTGGTGTGTGGTGATTGATTGATATCCTAGTATTGGTTGTGCTTATCACCTTATATGCGTAGCTAACATATAACATAGCATGCTAATCTCTATTGAAGTGAAAGTAAATATATAGGTTTAGAACTTGCCATGCTAGCATAGGTTCATTTATTTGTTATCCATGATTCATAGGTAATTTTAACCATCTTATTTGCCCTATGTAATCATGATAAATAACTTGCGCATTAAACCTTTATGTTGTCAAATTACATAAACATATAGGGTCTCAACATAATTGGTGTCTATTCAGCTTCTATCTCTTTTGTGGATGTCTGGTAGTAGGGTATTCGTATAATAAAAGTTGGCGTTTACTAGTTTCGTGTTATCTGATTAGTTGTCATCACCATTGCATTCCAAGGTTAAGAACAATGACTTTGAATGAAGTATTTAATGAAGTTAGAATTCCATGTTTGTCTCATATAGTTAATTCAATCACTTTTATTCTTAGTTAATTGCATGTTATTTTAATCTTAGTTATAAACATCTCAACTTGTTATTGTCTTAGCATTGAGCGATAGCCATAACATTGTTGCATTGGTGCATAATCTTAAGTTAACTAATAAGAGTCTCTTTGGGTACGAATCTAATTTATATCTTATACTACTTGCGAACGCGTATACTTGCATGTAATTTTAGCGCGTGTTTTCGCCCTAACAGTCACTGTTAGGTCACACACACTATACAAGGGGGTTGAATACAGTGTTTATCACAATCAAATCGAATTAAAGAACTCAAGTAACAGAAATAGACTTTATTCAATATAATAAACTCTGTTATAATATGGAACTGTCCTCTCTCAGTGATGAACAAATATCACGAGAGCTTCTAGGGTTACAATGAATATTATTCTCGATAATAATAACACTTATAGTGTAAACCCTATGTCTGTGTTTATATACTACCCAGTTACAAGATAATCGCTAATTGATATGGAATATAATTCTGCTTCCTAAAATATATCAATCAAATATCTTTTCTTCCAATTATTCTATTCTTCATAGAATTCCTTCTCCATGCATATCTCTTCTTGCGTTTATCTTGATCTTCTTTCCTTTCAATCAGCCGCCTTCCTTATCTGAAATTCTCCTTAAGTCCCGATATTATCTCCTGATAAATATCTCTTGATAACTTAAGTTCTGACCACTTAAGTTCTGACTTCAATATAAGTGTTGATTTACAGTAAAGTACTGAATTGTCCTGTTCAAGTAAGATATGAAAACTAAACACAAATCATATTAGACATGACATTATCAAATATATCTAACAATCTCCCCCAACTTGTAAATTAGTATAATATACAAGTTTAACATATATTTGATGATGTCAAAAATATTAAGTACAAATGCATGAGAATTTGACTAGATAACTACAACTTACAGTCCTTAAAGCTTTACCAACTTTAACTTGCAATAACAGCTTCAGTCTGTATACACATCAGAATTTGAGCAGTTGTAGATCTTGACTTGGCTTCAATTACTGATCTCTTTGATATCGGGAGTTGTTCTGAGATAGTTCTTTAACAAACATCTCTCAGCATATTTAAGTTCATCAATCATCCTCCTTTTAGCATTCTTCAATTCAACTGTATCTTCACCAATTTGAAAGATAGCTGCCCTGAGATCATTTATTCTGGCTTTCCTTATGTCCTGATCCAGTCTGATCAAATATGCCTTGTCAGACTCAAGATTGAATTCTACAACCTTATAACCCAGAAAGGTAGTTATAATCTTAGCAGAGTTAGGCTTCATCTCAACAATATCACCCTTGTGATCTCTGTACTTGGGACAATATGTGTTGTCAGACCTTACAGAATAAAGCTTTTTCTGCCTCTGAATTTGAGTCTTCAAATAATTTGCAGCACTTTCTGTTAATCTGTTCTTCACTTGAAGTAGAAATAAAACATGTTCTAGTTCCTCAAAATACTTAAGTGGTATAGCATTTTCCCTAATATGGTAAACCCTTTCATCTGTCATGAAATATAACAAGATGTGTTCTTTCAAGAAGGTATGGTAAACCATCTGTACAGATTCAAGCTGATTCAATCTTTCAGGAGTTGCTCCAACACCTGGTTCACTTAAGGAAGTTGGATCATTGGTTGTGTTCTGCACTCTTCTTTCATCATCACTACCCAATCCAGATTTATCTCTTGCTTCCTTTCCTGTAACCACTCTTGCTTCAAAACCACTTGTTGCAGTCTTCAAAGGTTGAGTCTGTTTAGCTTTAGTGAATCCTGGTAGGAGTAACCTTGAGGATTTAACATGAGCAATGTCAGAGGTTTCCTTTAACTTATCTTCTGATATCAAGCCAACTTGAGCTATGTCAGAGGTTGCTTGCTTCAATGTCATATCAGAACTTACTATATCTTGACTCTGAACAACTTGAGCCATGTCAGAGGTTGTTTGAGAAATCTTCTTTAAAACTAGAGTAAGATTAGCATCTTCAACAGATATTTCTTCATCCATAGGAGGCACATAATCCTTTACAGGTTCACCAACTTTTTCTTTGCCCTTGGACCTTGGATCTATCTGCATTTGTGATTTGGCCTTGGTTGCCTCAGGATTTACCCTTTCTTTTATCACAATGCCTTTAGCCTTAGGAATTTTCTTTTCAACAATAGAATCTTCAGATTTGGAGTTGACTTTTTCTAACTTAAGTCTAGCTTCTTCTTCATTTAGAGTCTCAAAGTCCATTCCTGGATTTTCTTTCAGAAATAATTGTCTTGAAATCTCCTCATCAAGTTCCAGATGATCAGCAGAACTTATCCTTTTACCAGTATCAGAAATTATTCTTCTCCCAGTATCATAACTTGTTCTTTGACTTGTAGTTCCAGTTCTACTTGATGAAAGACCTTTACCTTGACCATGACCTCCACCCATTCCAGAGTTTCCCGGGTCATCTTTTCCATCATCCTTTCCCTTCAGTATCTTAATAGGTTTGCATTTGGACTTAATTACTTTCTCCCCCTTTTTGGCATCAGCAGGTAATAAAAGAGAGACAGGCAATTCCACTGAGGATTGGATCTCATTGAGTTGATTTTGATGAGAAGCTTGATTCTTCAAAATTTCATCAATCTGAGACTGTTGCTTCTCTTGGGTTTTCTCAATGTAGGCAATTCTGTCAAAGGTAGGTTGGAAAAACCTTTTCTTTTCAAGTTTCAGATTCATATCTTGCTGGATCAAGTTTTCTTGAATTTTATTCACCTTGTCATGAGTTATTGAGTGTTGACCTTGAAGGTGCCTTGTACTCAATGCAGTAACTCTCAGTTGTGTCTTGAAATCATCATTGATCAGCATTTCATCATCTTTTGCAAGATGCTCAGCAAAAATCTTTTCAGAAGGAACAAAGGTAACTGTGTTCCACTCCTTAGTCCACTCCTGTCCTCTAGGAGTTTCACTCCAAGGTACTGGAGCTTCTCCTATAACAAACTTCTTAACAATCTCAGCTTTATGAACAGTTTGTTGAGGTGCATGTCCTGATGGACCAGCTGCATCAGCATCTACATTTGTAGCAGCAGCTTCACCAGTAACTTCATCATTAGCAGCATCAGAACTTATAGAATCAACATCAGCAGCTTCTTCTGATAAAAGAATAGTATGAAAGGCTATTGAGGCTTCAACATCATCTTCTAAGGGCTGATCTCCAACTAAGTTCTGATCAACAGCCATATTATGATGCTCACCTAAAATCTGATCTTCGGTATCTAGATGCAGAGAAGGTGTTTTAGTTAATTCTGGATTAAAATCAGCATCAAGAAATGGTGTTGGTGGTGGAGTGATTGGAACTTGTGGAGCTTCTAAGTACAAAACCTCAGGCACAATCAGGTTGTGAATATCAATCCCAGCACTTGTGCCTGGGTCTTCAGTAGGTACTGGATCATTTACAGGAGATACAGGAGGAGTAGGCAGTCTGTCTTGAGTAGGTTCTGGGTGTGCTGAAGGAAGAAAATCAACAACAATTGGTTCTGTTGGGATCAGAGATTCCTGACCCCCTTCCTTAGCTCCTTCTTCCAGAGTTTCTCCAGAATATGATGATACACTGACAGGCCTCCTGGCTCTTTGCTTTTTATGTCTCTTTGAAGGTGGAGAGACTTTGGGAGTTTCATCAGAATACATCCTTCTAAGCCTTTTGAGAAGCTTAGAACCCCCAATTCCAGTATCCTTCGGAGAAGAGACCTTCTCAGCTTCTTTTATAACAGGTTCTGACACTGGAACCTGTTCCTTACTGTCTGACTCATCTCTCAGAACAATCCTCCTTCTCTTATGTTGTGTCTGAGGTATAGTCTTTGTCCTCTTAGATTTGGAAGATGAAGGCCTCACAGGATGTGCTGATGGTGAAGTTTGAGATGTCTGTGATGGTTTGAAATATGTTCTGATTGAAGGTTGAGTAGGTTGAGGTTGAGAAGTTTGAGGTGTATGTGTGGTATGTTCTGATGGTTGTTGTGGCGGCTGGGATGTGCTGGTGGGTTGAACATCAGGAAAAATAGATGTGTAGGTTTGAGGATCAGCATTTACCAGAATCTGTTTTACAGACTGAGGTATCTGTAAGGGTCTAACCACTTTCTTCTTAAGGTCGGCATTTAACAAGTCATTAAAAGCCTTTTTGCAAGCTTAAAGGGTGGAATTAAATCAGTGGTAGGTTGGGGTTCATCAGCACAACAGAAATTATATATAAGCTGACAGAATCTAGCAAAGTATACTACATTCCTATCCTCTGTCATCCTATCCCCTATGAAACCTAGCACAACACTTGCAAAATCAAAGTGAGTTTTATGAATAAGAGCATACCTTATTTGTTGACTCATAATTGGAATGGCATCAAAGTTTGAGCACTTATTGGCGAATGCCTTAGTGATACAATCGAAGAAAAAACTCTATTCCTTCATGATATTTTCCCTTTTCAACTGTCCAAGCTTGCCCAAACTTTTCTCATAACCCAAATTAGCCATGAGCTGCTGTAGAACAGGGTCCTCTACTGTTGAAAAAGTACAGCCTTCTGGTAATTGGAGAGCTTTACGAACTGCTCCAGGATTAACCACGTGCTCAATATCATTCACTTCAAAAACGATGCTTGGAGTACCAGTAGCACCACCATCATCAAAATGCCCAGTCCGCCAGAACGTCAGAACTTGTTGGCTTGAAATGGCTTGAGGTTGGGTCAAAGCATACCCAATCTCACTATGTGCTAGCAAATCTTGCACAAAGTGTAAATCAGATGGAGCTTCAGCCTTGTTCAAGATTGTAGCATAGTTGTTAGGTACAAACTTGGCTCCATCTACAATCAAATCCTTAGGTGCCATGGGAAATAATTAAGAAATTAGGTTGCCTGTAAGGTGTTTGATAAAATATCTGTATGATAAATCATCAATAGATGTGAGAGTGAATAAAAGTAAAAAGAAAGAGATAAAATATGAAAGTGAATAAAAGATTTTACAATCTTTTCTCTCTTTTACTTATACACGGTAAAAAAAATAGCCGTTGAGACACCTGTCAGACATGCAGCAGTAAAAGATAATTAACGGGCACGAGTATTCAGTAATCATTACTTATCACATGCAGTTTTTCAAGGAGAAAAACCGTTCCACTTACCAAGTAATCCCATTAATCAAGGACGTTCAGTTTTATTTTAAATTTTAAAACTGTTCCCACTGAATAAATTATTATTACTGCTTTACCAATATTCTGTAAAAATATGACCAATGAGAGAATGACCATAAATAAACCAAGTAAATAAATAATGCCACGTCAGAATCAGAACTTGATTTGTATCAGAGTTAAAAAGGTCATCAGAATATGGTTAGTATTAGGATTTCAAATGTCATAAGAATATGAAACGACTCAGAGACAAAATCTTGCAACAGATAAAATTTCATTAATATATTAAGCAAATACATTTCATGAAACTTAAATTACAAGATTGTCCTAGTCTAAAATGTCTAACATCAACAGCTTTAGTCCTAAGCTAAGAAGCCTAACGACCAACTCTTTCTGCTGTTGACGAAGAGCACTGCAAGACGGATAATCCGTTCTTGCTGACGGAGATAACGGAGATGTAGATCTCTTTGGACAGTCAACAAGTCATTTTTAATGATCTCTGGAAATTGAATCCAGAGATTATGAGGAATTTTGATGATAGGATATGCAGTCGGAATCGCATTTTGAAAAATATACACAGTTTCGGTGCCATAGTTGTAAAACCAACCAAACTCAGCCATTTTTGTTGATATTAATGAAAAGAGAGTGAGGCTGTGAGAAAGTGAAGAATTTTTTGGCTGGAGTGAATCATTGGTTTAAATAGCCAAAGGAATACCAAGGGACGCGAGAACTGGGCAACAATTATAAGTAAAAATAATGACCCCTCGATTCCCTAGACTGATGAGTAATAATAACAGCCATTGGAAGCTTAAAACATGAGTTAATGAGCACACGAAACAAGTAGGAATTACTGTGCATGTACGAGTACCACTAACCCAAATTATGTTGACTGTTTATAACTCACCCAAACATATTCTGAATGTTGAATATGACTATTTCATATTTTAACCACAAATAAGTCAAGTAAAGAATCAGGATTTAATATCAGAACTTGGACTTATATCAGAACTTAACAGTCATCAGAACATGATTCCTTAACTCGAAAGGTGAATGCCTATTTCTGTAATTCTTCACACAAATTCTGATTTCATTTCTTCAGAACTTAATCATCAGAACTTCCATCAGAACTTGTCCTTAGAATTTATACAACTGACACTTAACCTGTTCATCTAAAATAACATTTATCACCACAGTAATTTTCATCATTCATATGGAGTGTATGTGTGTACAGTATGCGAAATATCAGATAAAGATTAAAGTCTGATTCACTTCAGTACATCTTAGAAATAAGGCATAACTAAGAACTTTGCTCAAAATCTGTTAGTATTCTGAAGTCTACTTTAGAATAAGTTCATGCATGAGTCCACCTCAACTATTTTGTGCTTATTTATGCATCTTTTGAAATTCCATTTTACAGTGGCTTCTCAGTGTAAGTGAGTCACGACTGCTTATCAGAATTTATGCTATTATTAGAGTATTTCTCTAGTAATCAAAGAGTGTGAAAAGTCACCAAGAAAATATTTATTTTTGCTTTTTTGATGCATATAAATTAATACTAGCAATGCACTTGGGTCTTCCCTTCCACATTTTTACTCTAGATCTCAAAGGAGTACCTGATTTTTATTCCCTTTTCTTTTTCTTTTTCTTTTGATAAGTGAGATTTATCAGCACTTAGTATATCCATCAGGTTTACTAACATCAGAACTCAATAGATAAGAAGCACTATTCCAGTTTGTGACTTAGTAATAAGATACACAAAGTAAAATTCAAATAAGCTCAGTATCAAAATTTGCTTGTGTTAAGAGATTTTCATATAAACAATTACTTCAAACGTGGGACTTTAGTATATTAAAGACTACTAGGTCAGCATCTAGCACAGTTATCCTCATTGGGTTGAATAGTCACAGAAATATTCATATCACTATCAGAGTTTAGAAATTCACATCAGACAACAATCAGCACTTAAGCAATTTTCAATTTAAGCACAGAATACACAAAGATAGTAATATCTGTAAATACTGATCATAAAATCTGATGTATCAGAACATAAACTAAGCAGATTTAGAGAAAGAACCTGAAACCATTCCAAGTTCATTTACAATCTTGTAAAAGTAGCTTCACACAGTGGTTTTGTGAAGATATCTGCTAGTTGTTGATCTATTGGAACAAAGTGCAATTCCACTGTACCTTCATCCACATGTTCCCTTATGAAGTGGTACCTAATGCTGATGTGCTTTGTCATTGAGTGTTGAACTAGATTACCTGTCATAGCAATAGCACTTTGATTATCACAGTAAATAAGGATTTTAAAATATGTTAACCCATAATCCAGTAACTGATTCTTCATCCAAAGAATCTGTGCACAACAGCTTCCTGTAATAATGTACTCTGCTTCTACAGTTGATGTGGAAATTGAATTTTGTTTCTTTCTAAACCAAGAAACTAATCTGCCTCCAAGAAATTGGCAGCTTCCACTTGTGCTTTTCCTGTCAATTTTGCATCCTGCAAAATCTGCATCTGAGTAACCTATTAGCTTAAAGTCTGATTCTCTAGGATACCACAATCCCAGATCAGCTGTACCCTTAAGGTACTTGAAAATTCTTTTTGCAGCTTTTAAGTGAGGTTCTCTTGGATCTGCTTGAAATCTTGCACAAAGAAAGGTAGCATACATGATATCAGGTGTACTTGCAGTTAGATAGAGTAATGAGCCAATCATACCTCCGTAATCAGTAATATCTACTGATGTACCAGTATTCTTATCCAATTTTATTTTAGTGGCCATGGGAATGGATGCACTTGAACAATCTTGCATTCCAAATTTCTTCAGCAAATTTCTGGTGTACTTGGATTGACAAATAAAAGTGCCTTCTTCATTCTGATTGACTTGAAGGCCCAGAAAATAGCTAAGTTCCCCCATCATACTCATTTGATATTTTGACTGCATCAGTTTGGCAAACTTCTTGCAAAGTCTGTCATTTGTAGAACCAAAAATGATATCATCAACATATATTTGCACCAAAATTAAGTCTTTCCCATGGTTGAGGTAGAACAGTGTTTTATCATTAGTTCCTCTGTTAAATCCACTTTCCAGAAGAAACTGAGCTAAAGTCTCATACCATGCTCTTGGAGCATGCTTAAGGCCATAAAGTGCTTTATCAAGCCTGTAGATATGATTTGGAAGTTTGGAATCTACAAAGCCTGGAGGTTGTTCAACATATACTTCCTCTTCTAATTCTCCATTGAGAAAAGCACTTTTCACATCCATTTGAAAGACAGTAAACTTTTTATAAGCAGCATAAGCCAAAAATATCCTTATGGCTTTCAATCTAGCAACTGGTGCAAATGTTTCATCATAATCAATTCCCTCCTGTTGAGAATATCCTTTTGCAACCAGCCTTGCTTTATTCCTTGTAATTATGCCATCACTATCAGTTTTGTTTCTGAACACCCACTTTGTACCAACAACAGATCTGTTCTTTGGTCTTGGCACTAGGGTCCAGACTTTGTTTCTTTCAAATTCATTTAACTCTTCCTGCATTGCTTGTACCCAATTAGCATCTTGAAGAGCTTCTTCCACTTTCTTTGGTTCAGTCTAAGAAAGAAAAGAATTATATAGACATTCATTTGATGTAGTTGTTCTAGTTCTGACACTTGCATCAGGATTTCCAATAATTAAGTCAAGTGTATGTGATTTAGTCCACTTCCTTGCAGATGGAAGGTTTTCTCTAGAACTGGATGCTCCCCCATGATCCATGCTGTCTTCATCAACATTTTCTGATGCTCCCCCTGAAATTATACTCTCTGAGTTGGATCCTTCAGAAATGAGTTTCCAGAATTATCAGAACTTGGCTCATCAGAATTTGATGAATCAGAACTTGAAGAGCCAGTTGTAGGTTCTGATGCTTCTTGAGATGTGGTTGTATCTTCAGTATGCTCCCCCTGAACAGGTGCATCTTCCTCTGGCATAGTCACCACAGTTTCAATAACATCAGTGTTTAATCCATCAGAGTTTGCAGTATCAGGATTTAGACTGTCAGGATTTCGACTGTCAGGATTTACAGTATCAGAATTTAAATCTTCATTTTCAAATCTCAGCTGATCATGATCATTGAAATCTTCAAGTCCAATAATCTTCTTATCATCAAAGGAGACATTGATAGATTCCATGACAACCCTTGTTCTTAAATTGTAGACTCTGAAGGCTTTTGTGGAAAGTGGATATCCAACAAAAATTCCTTCATCAGCTTTTAAATCAAATTTAGATAGCTGTTCAGGATGAGTCTTAAGAACAAAACACTTGCATCCAAATACATGAAAATACTTCAGATTTGGCTTCTTTTTCTTCACCATCTCATATGGTGTCTTTCCATGCTTGTTAATGAGTGTTGCATTCTGAGTAAAACAAGCAGTCTGTATAGCTTCAGCCCAAAAATAGGTTGGTAGCTTTGCTTCATCAAGCATTGTTCGTGCAGCTTCAATAAGAGTTCTATTCTTTCTTTCAACAACTCCATTTTGCTGTGGAGTTCCAGGAGCAGAAAATTCCTGTTTTATTCCATGGTCTTTGCAGAACTCTTCCATAATCAAATTCTTGAACTCAGTGCCATTATCACTTCTTATAATTTTCACAGAATCTTTGACCAATTTATCCAGTTGCTTGACATGATCAATCAAAATAGATGCAGTTTCACTTTTTGTGTGCAAGAAATACACCCATGTATATTCGGTGAACTCATCCACTATGACCATAGCATATTTCTTTTTTGCTATGGACATGACATTCACTGGACCAAATAGATCAACATGTAGTAGATGATAAGGCTCAAGAATTGATGATTCAGTCTTGCTCTTGAATGAAGATTTTCTTTGTTTAGCCTTCTAATATGAATCACAAAGGCCATAAGGAGCAAATACTGATTTTGGCAGTCCTCTCACAAGATCTTTCTTGACTAGTTCATCTATATTGTTGAAATTTAAATGAGAGAGTTTCTTTTGCCAATTCCAGCTTTCTTCAATTGATGCTCTGCTTATCAGACAGATTGCAGAACCATCAGTACTTGTTGAAAGCTTGGCTTCATAAATGTTACCATGCCTGTATCCTTTCAGAACAACTTTGCCTGTAGATTTGCTTACAACTTCACAGTGTTCTTCAAAGAAATCCACATGATAACCTCTGTCACAGATTTGACTAACACTCAGCAGATTGTGTTTAAGTCCTGAGACCAGAGCTACTTTTTTAATGATGACATTCCCCAGATTGATATTGCCATATCCCAAGGTTTTTCCAATGTTGCCATCTCCATAAGAAACACTTGGGTCAGCTTTCTCCACAAAGTCTGATAGCAGGGCTTTATTTCCAGTCATATGTCCTGAACATCCACTGTCCAGAACTAGGATGTTTTTCCTGTTGCCCTGCAATCACAAAGACCATTAATGATTAGTTTTAAGGACCCAGACTTGCTTGGATCCTTTGGCCTTATTAAGTTTGTTAACATTTGCAGCGGATTTAGTATCAGAGTTTCTGTTAACATTTTTCTTATCAGCATTTACACTATCAGACTTTGTATCAGAACTTACACTAGAAGGAACAATGCTAACTTTCTTTAAAGAAGGTTTTATTTGATAATAATCATAGTACAAACTATTATATTCCTTACAAGTATAAATGGAATGCCATAAACTACCACAATGAAAACAAGGACTTTGTGGCCTATATCTAACAAACTGACTCTTAACTCCTGACTTTGAAGGTAAGGAGTTTATGTTCTTATTCTTCCTGCAAAAAGAAGCAAGATGGTTAGAACTTCCACAATTATGACATGTTTTTCTAGAAGCATTAGGAACAGGCTTAAAATCATTGCTTTTATTCACACCTTCCCTTCCATTCCTATTTTTTGCAGGTGACTTTACCTTGTTTACATTCTTAACATCTTTCAGCTTATGCTTAAGCTGCTTCTTTGTCATTAAGCCTACATTAACTTCAGTTGGCTTTTCCTGTTTTAGTTTGTCAGAAGTTAATTCCTCTTTAACTTCTGATTTATCAGTATCAGACTTTACAAATACAAACTTAACAGGTTTCAACTTTGGCTTTTGTTTAACAACTATAGGCTCAATTTTTACAGTTCCTTTATCATTCTTATCATCTCCATAACCTAAGCCATCTTTCCAGTTTCCACTACTTAACAAATTCTGAGTTGTTCTGCCAGAGTTAGTCCAAGTTCTGATAATCTCTCTTTCCTTTTCTAACTCAGTTTTTAGAGATTCATTCAATTTAAGTACTTCATCCCTAACATAAAAAGCATCATCTCTATCTTTCTGAGTTTGATGGAACATGACTAACTCTTTTTCTAAATAATCATTCCTCTTTTTACAAGCAAGATTTTCAAAAGTTAATCTTTCACATGTTAAAGTTTGATCTCTACAACTAATGAACATAGTTTTAAGATATCTTCTCAACTCATTAATATCATCAGTATGAAAGGCATAAGTAGTTTGAGGTACCTTCAATTCAGCAACATCAGAACTGCTATCAGCATTTACCATCAAGGCATAGTTCTCCTCTTTTTTAGAATCTGAAGTGTCTGTCCAGCTTTTCTTCTTTATGACAAGAGCCTTGCCTTTGTCACTCTTCACTTTCTTACAATCAGGAGATATGTGGCCTTTCTCACCACAGTTGTAGCATTTGACATTTGTGTAATCTCCTCTGTCAGACTTCCCTCCTTTCCTTCAGATTTTCTGAAACTCTTCTTATCAGAACTTGCACCTTTCCTGGATAATTTCTTTCCCTTCCTGAATTTTCTGTATGCAATTCTTGTGATTCCTTTCACCATAAGAGTACACAGCTTCATCATCTCTTCATCAGCATCCATCTCAGGCAAGCTTTCAGTTTCTGAGTCATCATCACTATCAGAACTTGATGACTCAGTATTAGACTTTGTGATGAGAGCTTTTCTCTTGCCTTTCCTTGAGGTAGCTGTTTTGGGAGATTCCTCCTCAACCTTAAGAGCAACTGTCCTTGACTTTCCTCCTTTCCTCTTGCTTCTTTGTTCCATCTCAAGTTCATGAGTCTTGAGCATCCCATAAATTTCATCCAGAGGTTGTTTCTTTAAGATATAGTTGTCTCTTATAGTGGTGGCCTTCAAATTCCATCTTTCAGGAAGTGCTAACAGTAATTTAAGATTTGAATCCTCAAGTTCATATTCCTTATCAACTAGTGACAAATCATTCAAGAGTTTGACAAATCTGTCATATAAACCAGTTATTGACTCATCAGGCTTTGAGTCAAAATGTTCATACTCTTGAGTAAGTATAGTCTTCCTGTTCTTCTTAATTGATTCGGTTCCCTGGCATCTTATTTCCAAAGCATCCCATATCTCATTTGCAGTCTTGTAGTTGATTACCCTGTTTGACATTACATTATCAATAGCACTATGCAGCAAGTGTCGTACCTTAGCATCCTTAGCAATTGAAGAGATATCTTCAGCAGTGTAATTACTCTTCTCCTTTGGTATAAACTTTGTTGGTTGACCTGCAACTACAACAACGAGTTTGGTTGGCTTGTGTGGTCCTTCATTGATTCTGTCAAGGTATTCTGGATCAGTAGCTTCCAGAAACATAGAAATCCTCACCTTCCATATGGAATATTCAAATCATAATGGGAACTCTAATAGTCTCATATCGACTATGGATTTGAGTCTTTGGAGGTTCTTCAGTTTTGGTAGGCTTGGTTGGAGTTTCTTCTTCAGACATGATTGTTTTTGGATCTTAAACTATTTGTGTGTTAACAGATCTGCTCTGATACCACTTGTTAGGTCACACACACTGTAGAAGGGGATTGAATACAGTGTTTATCATAATCAAATCGAATTAAAGAACTCAAGTAACAAAAAACAGACTTAATTCAATATACTAAACTATGTTACAATATGGAACTGTCCTCTCTCAGTGAAGAATAAATATCACAAGAGCTGCTAGGGTTATAATGAATATTATTCTCGATAATAATAACACTTATAGTGTAAACCCTATGTCTGTGTTTATATACTACACAGTTACAAGATAATCGTAATTGATATGGAATATAATTCTGCTTCCTAAAATATCAATCAATATTTTCTTCCAAGTATTCTATTCTTCATAGAATTCCTTCTTCATGCATATCTCTTCTTGCGTTTGTCTTGATCTTCTTTCCTTCAATCAGCCGTCTTCCTTATCTGAAAGTCTCCTTAAGTCCTGATATTATCTCCTGATAAATATCTCCTAATAACTTAAGTTATGACCACTTAAGTTCTGACTTCAGTATAAGTACTGATTTCCAGTTAAGTACTGATTTGTCCTGTTTAATAAGATCTAAAACTAAACACAAATCATATTAGACATGACATTATCAAATATATCTACATACTGCTTTTAAATCATGAATCCAAGGTCATCCCATTATCATGTTGTAAGTAGAGTCAATCCTGTCGATTATCAAAAACCGTTGCAAAAGGTTTACTCCTTGTGCATACGTCGGAAGTGATATTTCACCCATGGTTCTCTTTGTCTCACCATTAAACCCCACAAGTGTAGTTGTTTTCCTTATCATGTCACTCTCTGCCAATCCCATTTGATTTAGTGTACTCAACATCATTATATTTGCAGCACTCCCATTGTCCACTAGAATTCGTTGTATGAGACATTTACCAACTGGGAGTGATATGACCAGGCTGTCTTATTTGGGTACTTTGACATGTCCTCTATCTTTCTCCCTCAACACTAGAGCTGGCATATTGTATTCTTTTGACCATCTGCATTTGCCACTCTCACACCCGTTTCCCTAGCTGCACGTTGCTAGCTTGCGAGTTGGTCTCGCCACATACTTCTGAGCCCCCTGCTATTGAAATTAATCACCTTGGTGATGTGGAGGTGGAGGTGGTTGCCTTGGTGGTGTTTTTTCTCTCTGTGTTAGTGTCATGTCTCTTCTTATTGCTGACGTCATGTTCTTCGACATGAACTCAGTTAGGTATGCCTTCTTGACGAGGAACTGTATTTCTCTTCTCAAAGCAACACAGTCGTAGGCTTTGTGTCCATAGTCTCTATGACTAGTCACACAGCACTTTGGAATTTGGGTTGGCCTTTGGCTTGTCACTTTTGATGGCCACTTGACAACATCACCTAGTCTCGTGAATTTTCTCATCATTACAGAAGGTGTAATGGTGAATCCATTGCTGTCATATGTTGGTGGCAGGTTAGGGTCCTTTTCCCTAATTAACATACTCCTTTGTCACATTCACATGATTGTCATCCCTGTTAGGTCCTCGTGTAAGGTTCCTCCCTCGTCATTCAGGAGTACGGCTTCTACTCCCTGGTTCGTGATCGTGGTCTTAGCTTCCGCTTTGGATGGTGGTACTTGTCAGTCCTCTTCCCTTACGATCCTCTTCCACATCCTAACATATTCCATAGCCTTGTCATGCACCATCATCCATTGTCCTACATGGTAATTTTGGGAGTTCCTCATACAGTGGGAACCCATCTCCAATCTCTCGTGAATGTTTCGATGCCTGTTGGGATGTCACAGTTGTGATGGTCACTTTCTCCCTGTTGCATCGTGTCAAGTAGTCACGTAGTGGTTCCCTGTACCTCTGCATAACCTTGTACAAACTGCGCTTGTTGTTTTCTCGAAGTTCCTGCCTACTGGCAATTGAATGTGAACGCATCCACCAGGTCAGCAAAGGTGTTATGCTTCCATTGGGTAGGACACAAACCATTGCATGCTGGCCTAGACAATGTCGATCCAAAACCCTTACACATGCAAGGCTCCCGTAGTCTTGTGTTATGGTTACCGTGAACATGCGTTGCTTGTATTGTGCAATGTGCTCTTGTGGATCACTAGACCCATCGTACGGCTTCATGTTCGGCACTGTGAAGCATTTGGGAATTTCAACCAAAGCTATGTTGTCAGCAAAGGGTGAATCAGCGTAACTTGTGGGCGTCGCCTTTTCTAGTGGCTTGGGGACACCTGGTATGCGTTGAATCATCTCTCTCACTTCCTGTAATTCTTTTTGCACTGACTCCGGGATGTAGCCCCGTGACTTTGACCCCCTGTGGCTAGACCTCCTCCTTTCCCGTTCCGAATCTCGATCTTTCCTCTCAATGTCATTGTTGTCCGCTTGATAGCGTTCAGTCTCCTTGTCTGTCATTACGACGTACCCATCTTGGTCTGTGATGAGGACATCACCTTCTATTTCAGGTTGATCCCATTCCTCAGCCTCGTCCATGTTCAATCGCCTAGCAACACTTTGCACTGTTTTCTTACTCACAGTTTTCATCTTGGAAACCGCAAGTGGCAACTTCCTTCTTCAAGGATTCATTCTTAGATCTCAATTTCTCCATCTCTGACTGTAGCTTTTTCAACGTTGCTGCCATCTCCTCGTTGTTGACGGCGTTACCTTCTGTGTTTGTCGGGTTTCGTGGTGGTTCGCTGGTGGACATGATGTAGATGCGTAGAAATCCTTAGCAATTTCCCACAGACGGCGCCAATTGTTTTTACCAAATTTAGATGGGTCAATGCTAAGAAAATGTATTTATTAGTTTTTAATGAAAGAACTAGTAATATAACGTAATGGAAATAGCAAGTAAAAAATACTTGGATTTGGTGACGCGGAAAATCCGTGTAGGATAAAAACCGCGGGTGGGATCTGTAGCCCAGCCTAAAAATATCCACTACATTCAAAATCACGTAGCTGAATTACAATGTAAGAAGTAGTGTGTTTTTGTGTTCTACTCAAGATTTGCTCTAGTTTATGTTTTTTCTACTATTTATCCTCTTTTTTTCTCCTTCCATTATCTCCTTATTCCATTTGAATTCCCCTCTATCCCTTTGTTAGCTATTTTTTCTCCTTCCATCTCTCCTGCCATCTTCCATGTTCTTCTCCACTTTGTTGATGCTTATCCCCTATTTTTCAGGTTTGTTATTGAATTCTTCTACACGTCTTTAGCTCTCTTTTTGCAGCCGTCCATGTTGACACTTGAATGGTCATGTCTTACGGACTCGTCCAGCCTTGTCGCATGCAACTTCTAGTCGTCATGTCGTAGGAATAACACTCATCAACTGACTCTTGTTGCACCTTGAAAATATAGTTCACTTTAAAATGACACTGTAATTAGATGCTCAAAAACAGTGGTGTGAGTTTAGAATGCCGACTCAAATTATAACCCTAGTAAAAGTTTATTTAATTAAACAAATCGGAACTTTTACCCGAACTCGGTTCATTTAGTTAAACGGGTATAGTCGATCTCATTTAAATGAGTTCGAGTCAGGAGAGCTCGTTTTCCCGCCCGACTCGAATTAGTGGCCTGATAAAAGGTGATTTAATAAAAGTTACACGTGTCCAACTCTTTTAACTTACCTCGTCACATAAACCATCTTCTAGCTAACTCACATGCGCCTTATTCATCCTCTCCATATAGCTCTTAGCTTCGCTTTAATTCAAAGATTCTACTTGACCCGAAGATGCTTATGTCGGAGTCGCTCAATATCAAGGAACTAGTACTGGATTTAACAGCTTGAAAAACGAAGCAACTTTTTCTGCTTTATACGAATGTGTGCTTGCCCTGGTACTCCTAATAATAAGGATTACATCGTAAGCTACACCTTGATTTTAGGGAAGTAATCTCATCTAGTATCGGTGATTTACCTCGATTGAGATCAATGAATATGGACCATGGATTATCTCTTTTAAAAGAATTTATAATTTATAAATTTAATTTAGCTAATTTAATTTATAATTATTAGGAAGTGATCCTAATAATATGGACTTTTGCAATTTAATTTATAATTTTTTCAAAAAAAAATAAAATTTTAAAAAAATTTATATTTGATTTTCAATTTATCTAAAACTATGTCACTTTCAAACTAATAAAAAAGTAAACAGTTGAATAACCAAAGGGGTAATCCTAACCTAACGTGGGCTAATTTAGTATAATTTACATGCTTATTTTATTATTAATACCAATAAAAGACTTGTCTATTATATCTATTATATGTGAACATGGGGTTTTACCCCATTTGGTAAATTACTTATATGTTCCTTTAACTTTATTAGAATAAAAAATAGAAGCTTTTGATTGGAATTGAACCCAAGAACTCAAGCACTTATATAAACTTAGGGTATGTTTGGTATTGCTGTTGCAGACAGCAACAACAGCTTTTTGCTGAAAAGCAGTTAAAAAACTGTTGGGTAAAATTTAAAAGCTGCTTTTCGGAAAAGTGCTTTTGGCCTAAAAGCTGCTGTTAGAGAAAGCAAGTCCCCCCATGCTTTTAGAAAAAGCTGCTTTTCAGCTGTTGCGGGAAGCAGATGCTGATTTCACCATCAAACCTTACCAAAAGCATCATTATTTTTATTTTTTTGCATCAACACATATACGTATCAAAAAAATTACCAAACAGTCATCTGATTTTTACAACAGCACTTTTTTCAGCAGCACTTTTTCTAACAGCACAACAATTTTTAACAGCAATCCTAAACAGAGCCTTAAAATGACATCCACAACCATTGTACCAACACAACAATTAATGTATTTCTTTAAATCATTAACTACATTTCTAAGTAGATCCCTTAATGTGTTAATTCTAACACTCTTTTTAATAATTAAATTTGTATATATTATATAAATGATGTGAATATGTAATAAAATTCAAGTTAGACGAAGAATAACTTACGAGAATCACATATTAAATTTTATATAAAATACACATGCATCATATCATCTATTTTAATTGTTATATTATGGGACTAGCCGTTCTTTATTATATAAAGAGAAATAGTTTATTTTTAATCAAGTATTATCACTTATTACAGAATCATAAATGAAGTTATCAAAGGAGGAAAGAGATGTAGTTAAGTAGAAAAATAATATGAAAGAGATGGGTATCGAACCTGTTATCTCATGAAACAAGAAATATTATGTTAAAGTACATAACCATAACACCAACACAATCTTTGATACAATTATGTAAAATCATTAACTACATCTATTAAACATGAGCTTTTAAATCTATTTAATAAATAAATTACACATATATCACTTTAACACCTGCTAATCCTATGAACAAATAAAATTATTTTTCACCTCTATTATAATCATATAATAAATGGGAGTTATAAATATTAAAATATTTATTTTTTAGAATAAAAATATGCATATTATACCAATAATTAAAATATGTGTAATAATTAACATCCATTTGTATAAAAAATTATTTATATGAACAACGATTTTGAGCCACTAATTTACATGCTGATAACAAAAAACATTACACAAATTATTAAATTTTAACACAAATACAAAATTATAGATCCCACGATTCAGACAAAATTGAAATAGGTGGGGATATCATGAATTTAAATCTGAATCTTTTCATAAATCATCAACATGTGATTATTATATCCACCATCATATTCATAATCACAATGCTCTAAAAATAATTCAACATGAACAAAGATTATCATAGATAAATGAGAAATGGTCGGAGTGATGATTAATTGAACGAATTTCAAACCGTTAAAGATAAAAGATAGGTGGTTAGGGAAAAGATAAATGTACCTATACAATATAATCGATGAAGAAGCTGATTTGAAAGATTAAGGTGGACGGAGTGTAGTCGGAGGGTGACAGAAATGAATAGGTACTATGAAGTAGGAATATGCGTAAAAGTGATGATCGGTGCATTAAAAATATTTGTGACTAAATTTAAAGTAATTAAAAATGTAGGTTTAAGATTTGTTTTCCATTTTCATTCAAAATTATATGATATTTTATTCCTAACTAAACGACTAAAATTTCAACGAATGCATCGATATTATTATCTCTAAATTTTGTCAAAGATGTGTTTACTAAAAAATAATAACAAAATTAACATTTTACTAGAAAATTTAGTAGGCTTAACACGTTATCCTACTGAGGCTTTGTTTGAAATTGCTGCTAAAAATTGTTGTGATGTTAGAAAATTGTTGTGAAAAAATTAGATGATTGTTTGGTAATATTTTTAATTTGTATATGTTTTGATGTAAAAATTTATAAAAAATATCGTTTATAAAAAATGCGTTTACTAAGAAAATAATAATAAATTGACACTTAGTTAGAAAATTTAGTATGCTTAACATGTTATCCTACTAAGGCTCTGTTTGCAATTGCTGTTAAAAATTGGTGTGATGTTAGAAAAAGTGTTGGTGAAAAAAATATTGTTGAAAAAATTAGATGATTGTTTGGTAATATTTTTAATTTGTATATGTTTTGATGTAAACGTTTATTAAAAAATAATGTTTTTTATGAGATTTGATGATGAAATCAGTCTACTTCCCACAAAAGCTGAAAAGCATATTTTTCGAAAAGTATGGGGGACTTATTTTTCTAACATCGGCTTTTACGTCAAAAGCACTTTTAAGAAAATCAGATTTTTAATTTTACCAAATAGTTTTTAGCTGTTTTTCTGCGAAAAACTTCCGTTATTGTCTGCAACAGCAATATCAAACGTACGCTAAACAAGTATACAAGATTGTCATTAAGATATTAAATTAAAATTTATAATCTCAACTTTTGCGCTAAACTGGGCATAAAAAAGTATTTAATTTGCAAATCTTACCTGTAAGTAACAGTTATACATAATTTTACTTTTAATAAATAAATAAGAAATGTGTTGACATTTTAAATTTTCATATATTATGCGGTACCACTGAAATAAACAACACCTTATGCTTTGTATTTTTACCCTTTGTTGATAATATTGATAACCTCTTATAATACATGTAAATGATAAATTATAAGAATGAGAATGCATAACGCCTTGTGCTTTGCAAAACTTTCATTTTTATTATAATCTTCTATAAAGAAAATAAAGAAATGACAGTATAATTATTACAATAAAAACTATTTGATGTTTTGAAAATTTAAATGTGTAACATTTACTAAACTCTAATTTATACTTTGAGGTCGAAATGAACTACTACCGACTACTAAAATTTAAATTAATCGACATGCGGAGATTATTTTGAAAAATGAACCGATTAACATAATATAAAATATTAATTCATGAAATTCAATGTACCTTGTGCTTTGCACGGGCTATCATGCTAGTTACTAATAATTCCAGAAGTCTCACAGTACCATAGCTAATTATTAGGTTTAAGCAGACAGATCTCTAAAACAATCTGTTAGGTCCCAAATTATCGTAGAAGGGGGGTTGAATACGATAATCACTAAATTAAAAATTCTTTCAAATCTTTAGCGAATAAAATATTTAGTGCTCGGTTAGTGGTTTCGTGTTCTTGAGAGGAATAGTGTTTGGAACGATAAAAACGAGGAACACAAGATATTCGGGGAAATAGATTGTTAGATATATTTGTGATGTCATGTCTAAAATGATTTATGTTTAGTTTTCATATCTTACTTAATAGGACAAATTAGGACTTAACTGGAAATCAGTACTTATACTGAAGTCAGGACTTAAGATATCAGAACTTAAGTTATCCGAACTTAAGCTATCAGACGATATTTATCAGGAGATAATATCATGACTTAAGAAGACGTTCAGATAAGGAAGGCGGCTGATTGAAAGGAAAGAAGATCGAGACTAAAACAGAAAGAAATATGCATGGAGAAGAATTCTATGAAGAATAGAATACTTGGAAGAAAAGATAACTAGTTGATATATATTAGGAAGCAGAATCATATTGATATCAATTAGAAGATTATCTTGTAACTGTGTGTCTATATAAACACAGCATAGGGTCTACACTATATGTGTTATCTTAATCGAGATTATTATTCATTGTAACCCTAGCAGCTCTCGTGATAATTTGTTCATCACTGAGAGAGAACAGTTCTTTGTAACAGAGTTTATTGTGTTAAATGAAATCTATTTTCAGTTACTTGAGTTCTTATATTCCATTTGATTGTAGTAAACACTGTATTCAACCCCCTTCTACAATGTGTGTGACCTAACAAGTGGTATCAGAGCTTTCTGTTAACATACATACAGTAAAGATCCAAAAACAATCATGTCTGAAGAAGCACAAACTCCAACCAAGCCCACCAAAACTGAAGTAACTCTAAAGACTCAAATCCATAATCGATATGAGACTATTAGGGTTCCATACTGAAACCTTCTGAGTATCCCATATGGAAGGTGAGGATGTCTATGTTTCTGGAAGCTACAGATCCAGAATACCTTGACAGAATTAATGAAGGACCACATAAGCCAACCAAGCTCTCTGTTGTAGTTGCAGATCTGCCAGCACAGACTGTACCAAAAGAGAAAAGTGAATATACAGCTGATGATATCTCATCTATTGTAAAGGATGCAAAGGTAAGACATTTTCTGCATAGTGCCATTGATAATGTCATGTCAAACAGGGTAATTAACTGCAAGACTGCAAAAGAGATATGAGATGCCTTGGAGATAAGATGCCAGGGAACTGATTTAATTAAGAAGAATAGGAGGACTATACTCACTCAAAAGTATGAGCACTTTGACTCAAAACCTGATGAGTCATTAACTGGTTTATATGATAGATTTGTCAAACTCTTGAATGATCTGTCACTGGTGGATAAGGAATATGATCTTGAAGATACTAATCACAAATTCCTTTTAGCTCTTCCTGAAAGTTGGGATTTGAAGGCCACAACTATAAGAGACAACTATGCTCTTGATGAAACTACTCTTGATGAAATTTATGGTATGCTCAAGACTCATGAACTTGAGATGGATCAAAGAAGCAAGAGGCATGGGAGAAAGTCAAGGACAATTGCTCTTAAAGCTGAGGAGGAATCCCCTAAAGTGGTTGTCTCAAAGAAAGGCAAAGGAAAAGCTCTCATCACAAAGTCTGATACTGAGTCATCAAGTCCTGATAGTGATGAGGATTCAGAAACTGAAAGTCTATCTGAGATGGACCCTAATGAAGAGATTATGAAGCTGTGTGCTCTTATGGTGAAAGGAATCAAAAAGATTGCATACAGCAAATTCAGAAGGGGAAAGAAGTTTTCCAGGAAAGGTGCAAGTTCTGATAAGAAAGGTTTCAGAAAATCTGAAGGCAAAGGAGGAAAGTATGACAGAGGAGATTACTCAAATGTCAAATGCTACAACTTTGGTGAGAAAGGCCACATATCTCCTGATTGCAAGAAAGGAAAAAGTGACAAAGGCAAGGCTCTTGTCATAAAGAAGAAAAGTTGGACAGACACTTCAGATTCTGAAAGTGAGGTGAACTATGCCTTGATGGCAAATGCTGATAGCAGTTCTGAAGCTGCTGAGTTAAAGGTACCTCAAACAACTTATGCTTTTCATACTGATGATATTGTTGAGTTGAGAAGATATCTTAAAACCATGTTCATTAGTTATAGAGATCAAACTTTAACATGTGAAAGATTAACTTCTGAAAATCTTGCTTATAAAAAGAGGAATGATTATTTAGAAAAAGAGTTAGTTATGCTCCATCAAACTCAGAAAGATAGAGATGATGCTTTCTATGTTAGAGATGAAGTACTTAAAATGAATAAATCTCTAAAAACTGAGTTAGAAAAGGAAAGAGTGATTATCAGGACTTGGACTAACTCTGGCCGAACAACTCAGAATTTGTTAAGTAGTGGAAACTGGAAAGAGGGCTTAGGTTATGGAGATGATAAGAATAATAAAGGAACTGTAGAAATTGAGCCTATAGTTGTTAAACAAAAGCCAAAGATAAATCCTGTTAAGTTTGTAGCTGTAAAGTCAGATATTGATAAATCAAAAGTTAAAGAGAAATTAACTTCTGATAAACCAAAACAGGATAAGCCAACTGAAGTTAACATAGGCTTAATGATAAAGAAGCAGCTTAAGCATAAGCTGAAAGATGTTAAGAATGTAAACAAGGTAAAGCCACCTAGGAAAAATAGGAATGGAAAGGAAGGTGTGAATAAAAGCAATGATTATAAGCCTGTTCCTAATGCTCCTAGAATGAAATGTTATAACTGTGGAAATTCTAACCATCTGGCTTCTTTTTGTAGGAAGAATAAAAACATAAACTCCATACCTTCAAAATCAGGAGTTAAGAGTCAGTCTATTGGATATAGGCCATAAAATCTTTGTTTTTATTGTGGTAGTTTATGGCATTCCATTTATACTTGTAAGGAATATCATAGTTTGTACTATGATTATTATCAAATAAAACCTTCTTTAAAGAAAGTTAGCATTATTCCTTCTAGTGTAAGTTCTGATGCAAAGTCTGATACTGTAAATTCTGATAAGAAAAATGTTAACATAAACTCTGATGTTAAATCCGCTGCAAATGTTAACAAACTTAATAAGGCCAAAGGTTCCAAGCAAGTCTGGGTCCTTAAAACTAATAATTAGTGGTCTTTGTAATTGCAGGGTAACAGGAAAAATATCCTAGTTCTGGACAGTGGATGTTCAGGACATATGACTGGAAGTAAAGCCCTGCAATCAGACTTTGTGGAGAAAGCTGGCCCAGGTGTTTCTTATGGAGATGGCAACATGGGAAAAACTCTGGGATATGGCAATATCAATCTTGGGAATGTCATCATTGAAAAAGTAGCTCTAGTCTCAAGACTTAAACATAATCTGCTGAGTGTCAGTCAAATCTGTGACAAAGGTTATCATGTGGATTTCTTTGAAGAACACTGTGAAGTTGTAAGCAAATCTACATGCAAAGTTGTTCTAAAGGGATACAGGCATGGTAACATTTATGAAGCCAAGCTTTCAACAAGTTCTGATGATTCTGCAATCTGTCTGTTAACTAGAGCATCAATTGAAGAAAGATGGGATTGGCACAAGAAACTCTCTCATTTAAATTTTAGCAATATAAATGAACTAGTCAAGAAAGATCTTGTGAGAGGACTGCCAAAATCAGTATTTGCTCCTGATGGTGTTTGTGATTCATGGTAAAAGGCAAACCAAAGAAAATCTTCATTCAAGAGCAAGACTGAATCTTCAATTCTTGAGCCTTATCACCTACTACATGTTGATCTATTTGGTCCAGTGAATGTCATGTCTATTGCAAATAAGAAATATTCTATGGTCATAGTGGATGAGTTCACCAGATACACATGGGTGTATTTCTTGCACATAAAAATTTGAAACTCCATCTATCTTGATTGATCATGTCAAACAACTGGATAAATTGGTTAAAGACTCTGTGAAAATCATAAGAAGTGATAATGGCACTGAGTTCAAGAATTTGATTATGGAAGAGTTATGCAAAGACCAAGGAATCAAGCAGGAATTCTCTGCTCCTGGAACTCCACAGCAAAATGGAATTGTTGAAAGAAAGAATAGAACTCTTATTGAAGCTGCACGAACTATGCTTGATGAAGCAAAGTTACCAACCTACTTTTGGGCTGAAGCTGTGCAGACTGCTTGTTTTACTCAGAATGCAACACTTATCAACAAGCATGGAAAGACACCATATGAGATGGTGAAGAAAAAGAAGCCAAATCTGAAGTATTTTCATGTATTTGGATGCAAGTGTTTTGTTCTTAAGACTCATCTTGAACAGCTATCCAAATTTGATTAAAAGCTAATGAAGGAATTTTTGTTGGATATCCACTTTCCACAAAAGCCTTCAGAGTCTACAATTTAAGAACAAGGGTTGTCATGGAATCTATCAATGTCTCTTTTGATGATAAGAAGATTACAGGACTTGAAGATTTCAATGATCATGATCAGCTGAGATTTGAGAATGAAGTTTTAAATTCTGACTCTGTAAATCCTAACAGTCTAAATCCTGACAGTCAAAATCCTGATACTGCAAACTCTGATGGGTTAAACTCTGATGTTATTGAAACTGTGGTGACTATGCCAAAGGAAAATGCACCTGTGCAGGGGGGCATATTGAAGATATAACCACATCTCAAGAAGCATCAGAACCTAGAACAGGCTCTTCAAGTTTTGATTCATCAAGTTCTGATGGGCCAAGTTCTGATAATTCTGGAAACTCCAATTCTGATTCATCAAGTTCTGATGGGCCAAATTCTGATAATTCTGGAAACTCAAATTCTGAAGGATCCAACTCAGAGAGCATAATTTCAGGGGGAGCATCAGAAAATGTTGATGGAGACAGCATGGATAATGGGGGAGCATCCAGTTCTAGAGATAACCTTCCATCTGCAAGGAAGTGGACTAAGCACATACACCTGACTTGATTATTGGAGATCCTGAAGCAGTTATTAGAACTAAAACAGCAACATCAAATGAATGTCTCTATCATTCTTTTCTTTCTCAGATTGAACCAAAGAAAGTGGAAGAAGTTCTTCAAGATGCTGATTGGGTGCAAGCAATGCAGGAAGAATTAAATGAATTTGAAAGAAATAAAGTTTGGACCCTAGTGCCAAGACCAAAGAAGAGATCTGTTGTTGGTACAAAATGGATGTTCAGAAACAAAATTGATAGTGATGGCATAATTAAAAGGAATAAAGCAAGGATGGTTGCAAAAGGATACTCTCAACAGGAGGGAATTGATTATGATGAAATATTTGCACCAGTTGCTAGATTGGAAGCCATAAGGATATTTTTGGCTTATGTTGCTCACGAAAAGTTTACAGTCTTTCAAATGGATGTAAAAAGTGCTTTTCTTAATGGAGAATTAGAAGAAGAAGTATATGTTAAACAACCTTCAGGTTTTATAGATTCAAAATTTCCTCATCATGTCTACAGACTTGATAAAGCACTTTATAGCCTTAAGCAAGCTCCAAGAGCATGGTATGAGACAATAGCTCAGTTTCTTCTGGAAAGTGGATTTAATAGAGAGACTATTGACAAAACATTGTTTTATCTCAACCATGGAAAGGACTTACTTTTGGTGCAGATATATGTTGATGATATCATTTTTGGTTCTACAAATGACAGACTTTGTAAAAGGTTTTCCAAGCTAATGCATTCAAGATATCAAATGAGTATGATGGGAGAACTTAGCTATTTTCTGGGCCTTCAAGTCAAGCAGAATGAAGAAGGAACTTTTATTTGTCAATCTAAGTACACCAGAAATTTGTTGAAGAAATTTGGAATGCAAGACTGTTCAAGTGCATCCACTCCTATAGCCACTGCAACAAAATTGGATAAGGATACTGGTACATCAGTAGATATTACTAATTACAAAGGTATGATTGACTCACTACTCTATCTAACTGCAAGTAGACCTGATATCATGTATGCTACCTGTCTTTGTGCAAGATTTCAAGCAGATCCAAGAGAACCTCACTTAATAGCTGTTGTAATAACCCCAATTTTTGGAAATTTTTTGAAACCCTTATGAATAGTGTTTTTGCTGAATGGGAAAACTTTTCATGCCACACTATGTAGGGGTTCTGGTATGGATATTCTGAGATTTTATTAGTACTTTAAATGGGATATAAGTGTATGTAAAGATCGTCAGAATCCAAATTCCGAACACTTTGATTTTCCCGGAAATCCCCTAGATACGGAAAGAATCGAGTATAAGGTAACAGGATAAAAAGGATTTAAATTAAAGGATTATAAGAGAGGATCATAAAAGGAATATAATAGATTGAGAAAGGTTAAGGGAACCTAAGTAATAAGATCCCGGGTATGATCCCTCAAACGATAAACGAAAACGAACGTTAAGCGAACCGTATAACAGATCAGCGATCATTAGGCAAACAATTAGGAAGTTAATCAAAGGGATTAGAGAGGATGATCTCACCCAACCAATGAGAAGAGGACATGGAGGGAAAGATGACATCATAGCATGACATAAGCATGACATGGGAAGGAAGGAAATGTGGTGGAATATTAACCACACAAAATCAAGGTTTAAAAGGTAATTAACTAAAACAAAAAACAAAACCAAATCAACCAAGCCAAACAAATCATTTTCATCAAAACATAAAATCATTTCTCTCATTCAACCAAGAACTTGCTCTCGGCTTTTCCACTTTTTAAAGAAAGGAATTTTCAAAATTCAAGTTCAAGACTTCCTAAATTGGTAAGATAATTCCCTAGTCATCCTTATGCATAGTTATGGCTATATTATGAGTTTAAGCATCCCATTCATTCTCTATCTTCTCCAATAAATCAATGAAGAAGACAATGAATAGTGATTTCAAGGTTTTAACTTTATTTTTCTTGTTTTTCCTTTAAGATCCAAGCTTTCCTAAGACTCCTCAAGGCTTCCTAAGGCTTCCTAGCTACTCACACCACTTCAAGGAAGGTATACCATCTCCAAACCCTAGCTTTAATTTGTATATTAGGTTGATTATGGTTTTGAGGGTAAAGAGTAGCTTGAAACTTGTTTGTTTAAGAGTTTGGGTTGGAATGGTGGTGATTGATTTGTTGAAATCTTAAGATTTGGTTAAAGAATTTAGTATAGTTTAAATTCAAGTTTTAGGAGTAAGTAAATGGATTATAATGAGTTGGTTTGGGGCTGTTGTAATGTATTAAGGATGGACTTTGGTTGTATGAATGGATTGAGGTTAAATTGTGTTGGTTTTGAATGGTTTAAAATTGGGAAATCGCGTAAACATAGCCGTCGTAATGTCCGATTTACTTTAGCCTGCTTTTGTTCATAACAATAGGACCCGAGAACCCCCTGCTAGATGTTTACCATTGCCATGTTTAGATAGCTCATGTTACGAGCTTCGTTTTGATATGTAGTTCGTTTGATTCCGATATACGGTTTAGGAGAAACGACCATTTTAAGTAACGGCGTTTCGCGAACGAAACTTTTCCCCTCGCCTTACTTTGAAACCTTGGTAAAGGACCTTAAATGACTAATTGGAGTATGAAACAATTGTGTTAAGTGGATTAGGCAGTTGGTAAGGTACTCGCGAAAGAATCGCCTTAAAACTCGTAATGGTTAATTTATTAAAATTGGGGGAGCCGAGGGTACACGAGCGACTTAAGTAAATCGTTAAGCGCGAAAGCGAACGTTAGGACTCTAAATGGTTAAAGTCTAGTTTCTTAAGCGACCGGGGTTTAATTCTGACTTATGTTGTTGTTCATAGGTTATCGGACCCATTCTAAGCTTAAGTCTATCCGGGAGCACTCAGGCAAGTTTTCTACCCATTATAACTGTTGTTGTGATGTATACATATGTATATGCATGATCTTGTGATAGATGCATATTTGTTATTAGCAAATTCTTGCGATATATTGTAGCATGTGATATGGTATATATGCATGCCTGTTTCGTATTCTTGCCATATATATCTGTTGGTTCAGTTGATAATACCTATGCTAGAGAATAGCGGTAATTGCATATACCATTAGTATAGGGACCCAAAGGTGAAAACATTTTCTAAAACCGGGAGTCGAGGATCCCGAGTAGATTTTGTATATATATATATATATTATATATATATATGGTAATAGTTTTCAAAACTATTAATCGAATAAGGTTTATTCGATGACTTTATTTTATTAATGAATATTATCTTGAATATTCATTTGAGGACTTATGACTCCTTTATATTATTTATTGAATATTACTTGGATATTCATTTGAGGATGTATGACTCCTTTATTTTATTTAATGAATATTATTTATAATATTCATTCAAGGTATTATGACTCCACTTATTATTTATTAATATTCTTTATTTTATTAAAGAATAAGGTTCGATAATCAAACTTACTTTTGATATTCAAATAAAGATAGTACTTTCGTATAGGTATATCTTTGGTTATTAATATTCATTTCAAGTATAAGTTTTAAAACTTCTACTTCAATTATTTTTATAAGATTATTCTTTATGGAAATATTATTTAAATAATAATATTCAGATATTTTCTAATATATTGGGACTGATTTATTTGTTAAATCAGCATCACTCCAACATTCTTAAAAATGTTTTGCGAGTCTTCAAAATGATTTTTAAAAGTTAGGGCGGATCCCAAAACTCATTTTTATATTTAAGATCCTCCTTTCGAAGAGGATTTAAATACTCGCTCAAAACCTGAGGGATCCGGCTCTGTGGTGTGTTTTATATTCGCAACAAGGTTGTTGTTTTGTTAAATGAATCGATTACTTACCCAACACTCGGAAGTAAAATTCTTGGAACAAGTTAATCCATTAACAGGCATCGCCTGGGAAATATCGGTGAGTTTTCCTTTCCAACTAGATACGACTTCTTGGTGGAGCCGTATCAATAAGTTTCTACTTGGGGAAAGTGGGAACGAGCTTTACGTTTCAGAGTCATGGATTTCATCTGAACTAGGAGTGGCGTAAGTGGTCGAGTGGCGCCGGCCCAGCCTTATTATATTCGCCCAAATGGCCTGGAAGTTCCGCTAAGGTGGTCCATTCCTTAGGAGTTCAGTGTTCGGTTGACAAGTAAATCCGACAGGTTCTCCTCTACATGTAGAAAATGGTGGGGTTGCACTACTACGACTGATCATCGTAAGTGGTCTTCCTGGCGTGGCAAACTCCCGTAATGAGTTCATCATCCAATTGGATATTTCTGCAACACTACCCAGAGCACTTCGATAGAAAGGCTACGGTTGGGCGATTGTTGAGTGTTGGCAGGGTCAAGTTTTCAAAATGATGTTTGCATCAAATGAAGTATCTCATAACTTCATTTTATTTTGATAATATTTTAAAGGTTGAATCTATTCAAGTATTATCTTGTAGTCTCATCTATGTGATGAACTTTTGAACTAATTATAACTTGAACGGTGGTAGTTCAAGTAGTATATGGAAAAGATATAAGTATATTGGAGTATCTTGTAACTTCATCTTTTAAACTTATATCTAGTAAATGATTATCTGCATGACAAAGATTTTCAGAAAAATGTTGAGACAAGGTTAGATATATGAGATCACCTTGCAACGATATTTTTATACAGTTATACACTGGAACTCTGTGTGTATTATGCATGGAAG